>NC_052473.1:17985977-18166045 GCF_009730915.1 Dioscorea cayenensis subsp. rotundata | reverse complement strand
ATCATCAACAAGCAAGTTTCACATATACAAATTACAAAAAGAAAAAAAAAATAGGCAGATTTAAGACAAAAAGAAGAAGCACATAGGTAAGGTAATCTGGCTATTTTGGACAATTAAGCATAAAATTATAATCCACAAACATATATAGATGCGCGAAAAACTAATTTGACAGTGAATAGTAAATTGACACTCAAGTTCGGTAGTTGAATGCAGAGGCCATAAGAAAATCTCCATTGATCTCAGGCTGCACATCTCTCAAATTTAATGTTGTTTTCAAGGGTACAAAATTTGCAGAACCAGGTCTTAAACTTGACTGTAATGATTTGAGGTCTCTGAGTACCACATGCTTCACATATTGGTGCCAGAGGCTGCAACAAATCAAAAGAATTGTTATGAGATATTAAATTAAAACATATTAAGCCAAAAACATTCATTCCACTATCATGCTGAATATCTTAAAGATGACTAGATTCTGATAATCATGTAAACAAATTGCATAAGAAAAGACAGCATGAATAAAGATAGCTTCAATCACAAAGCACAATCCACTTATATTATATAGCATATGGATAAGATATCAAATCCTGGTCGGTGATATTATTACACAACTGGCCCCCAGACCAGATGGAGTAAGCTTGGTAGTGAATAGACAACCAGCATATAACTCTGTTAGTTCAATGTTATATGAATGCTATACAGATGTGGCAACAGGATAAAAAGAGTCTATCTGAAATACGCTCATGGGCAAACCATAAACAAAAATTGCTAACGATCTTCGAGTCTATTGGTACACGGGTTATCGATAGAGCTCTCATTGAGTGGTGAGAGTTCGATTCTACCGAGTGAGACATTTTTGTGAGTTATGAATAATGGTGCGATTGCTTTCACGCGAAGTACACTGTTCCCCAGGGCTGCTTGAGTGCAGGGTCTCACCCCGCTCCTCTTCTCAAAACATAAACAAAAAAATAAGTCCACTACTGATGAAAACAATCTGCATTTGCCGGAAATGAAGAATAATGCATTAAAAAAAAATGCAGTATGACCATGATACATCAAAATTTTCTGAACTTTGTCTATTAGATATGGTTATAATTCAATTATATTTATCATCCACGAGCTATCATTTGAAGTTACAAGGCAAACAAAATCCAAATGTTGCAAACTATTCTCAGTCTTTTCATTAGCACGAGAAACAACTGGCATAGAAATTTCAACTTCTTTCACACGGTCAGAAAATTTTGAAAACTCCCCTAATTCCCTCACTGTATGATTTTCAAACATACCATCCTTACTATCTATCACAATAGGATCTTCATGAGATCCAGAACCACACCATAGTTCATCATGCATTCTCCTTTCAGCAGCCATTGCAGCTGCTTGTATTGGACTAAGTGCTGACATAATATAATTATCCCCTAAACTTGGAAAAGAGCTTGCAAGCTGAGAAAATTGTTAGGGGTATGAAAGGATCGGAGAAAGATCAATCATCGGATAGCTTAATGATATGACACCAAAATATAACTGTATAAGGCGGAGGTCATGGGTTCAAATCCCTCCTCCGACAGATTGATAACGATCTGCTCATACATCGCTCATCCGGGATTTTTTTATACTTATTTTTTTATATCGATATATACTATACATCCGTGCTCCAGTATTGTTCGACATCATTTATATTCATGTAAAAAAAGTGCACATCATCTATTATTAAAAGATTGGGGAAAAGAAAATATATAAACACGGTCAATTCTTTATTTAATAAGATTAATTTAGTAATTTTATAAACTCAAAACTATTTCCAAAAAAATTTCAAAAACATCACATTACCAGCTTTTTGGTAAATCAGTTTTTTTCAGTTTTTAATTAAAAAAGGCTTTTGGGCTTCCCAAAAGCCAATCCAAACCAGCATTATATGTACTAGTCTTATATAACGGTTGAGGATTTTTTTATTTAATCCCTTGAAATTCTAGAATTGCAATGTGTAGTTTTTTGTAAAATTGGTTTTTATATTTTTGTAATAAGAAAATAATTTTTAAAGTAATGATAATTGCTAGAAAAATTTATAATATTTCCAACATAATATGAATATTCATAGAATATACCATTTAGTGTTTTTTTAAAACAAATATATGATAAGCGTATATATAACCAGGCGTAGATAGAACCTATGGTAATGGCACCACAATGTTTTACATGTTTCAAACACAAGCAAACGATCAGGGCCTTTGGATCAATGGGTCTCTGGTGGTTGACGTCATGATTTCAAATTAAAATTGTTTAATTGATATTGAAAGGGTAAATTTAATAATGATTTATTTATTTATTTATTTGTTTTTGGATATTTTTATTTTAATATGTTCATTATTTCATATCAACTTGTTTAGGTTAGGGTTAAAGTTACTTTGATTAATTGTTGATAGCAAATCAAATGTAATTTTTTTAAACTGTATTTTATAATTAAAATAAAAAAAATAAAAAAAATATTCTAATTTTATCATTTTATAAATTTAAAAATAAATAGAGCTATCAAATAAAGGATAGCCATTTGCGTTCGTCTCAATTTTTAACTTATACAAAATCATCATTAGAATATAAATTTGTAGTTTATCCACTTTATTAAAAAAAAATCATCATAGTCAGCAGAACATCCTTCCTCCACATTGGCAGGACATGTCTGTGGAGCAGAAGCTAAAGCCTACAAGCAAAGAAGATTAGCTAATAAAACAGATTACATACCCAAAAAAAATCAAAATCAAACACAGATACCGAAAAACAACAATGTAAAAAAAAAAAAAATAAAAACAACTACGCCAATTCAGATCAGCATAATCCTAATGGAAAAGAAAAGAAAACAAAAAACTAACAAAAGCCAATAAACCTAACTCAATCAAAAGCACTAAGAGCAGATACACCCCTTTACTCTTCATCATGCAAATTTTTTTTTTAAATAAAATGGACAAATCATAAATTTATTAAAATAAAAGAGCGAATACAACAAACAACAACAACAACCAAAACGAGCAAGTAACAAAAAAACAAGCCAACCAAATTTAGGGATCACTCACTCATCCTGCAACTCAATCAAGAAAAACCTGCAACCAAAACAATAAACTTTAATATTATAACCACTGTCACAATCAGAAATATCTGTTTTTTCATATATATTGAAAAAAAAAACTTTCAACTTCCAACAATTAAAAAATTACTTCTTTTCTTCCAAATAACAACATAAAAGATGAAGAACAAGGACCCACAAAAAGGATAGCTATAGCCCTCATACAGATGTTAACGACAATAAATCACTGATCTAGAAGTGAAAAAAAAAAACTCAAATTATGGAATAAAAAGGAAAAAATATGAACTAAAGATCATGAACTAACTGCTTAATTGGAAGTCGCCAAGAGTGTGAGAAAGCGATCAAAACAAGGAATTTTGGGAGGAGTGTTGCATTTGCCTGTTAGAAGAAGAAGAACGAGAGAGTGGAACAAGTGTACATGCCTTGAACGAGTATCACCGATGATTTATGTGTTTACATATAGGAACAAATGGATACCATATACATACAAGTATACATATACATCTAACATATACATATACATATAAGAATACATATACATATACATCTGACATTGCCAAGGTCAAGCTCGCCGTCAATGTGTACAAGAACCGCCAAGTTGCTGTAAAATCATTGATAAGCAGACGGTGATCAAGAACAAGATTATATATCAGGTTTGTTAATTTGTCTCGGAAAAAAAAAATTTGTGTTAGAAAGTTGCAATTTTGGTTTCAGATCAAGAGAGAAATCAGTACAATGAAGGTGTTGAATCATCCAAACAATGTGAAGATATATAAGGTAAAAGTGTTTTTGGACGTGATAATGATATTGAAAGTGAAGTTCTAATTTCCAATAAAACCAAATTCATGCAATGCTCAAGTTTATGGTGAGGGTGAAGAAGCTTTTGTCCATGAAACCAAAGATGGAAACTCTCAACAAAGACTTCTCCAAAGCTTGGCTAAAAAATCATAAATGATCCTCGGTTTGCCCATGCTTATAATTTAAATCTAATTAAGATTTAGATTTAAATTATTTTCATAATAATTTAAAATTAAATAAGTTATTTGTAACATTATCAATTAAATCCTATACTAATCCTTACTAATATTTTAGATTATTATCTATTTTAAAAATTTATTATATATATATATAGACAACACTATATTTCTGGTGGATAAATTAGAAGAGTCTTCGTTTTAAGAACTAATCTTCATCTTTTGGTCGTCCTCACTAATTTGTTATGGCTGGAGGTAAGTGATCTTGCTGATGTCTTACTCTTTGATTTTTATAGTAAACCATATTTACCTGCTTAGATATTGTGTGATTATTTCTAACTGTAAGTCCTCCGATGCTACTCTTCCAGTTCTTGCAGGTTTTTTCCATCTACAAGACTTTAACTTGATCTTTAACCCTGTTAGCCACGGTCTCAAGTCGCCATCACTAAATCATATCCCTCTCTATCTGCAAGACTCCTCCGTATGCCACATCTCTTCTTCCAATGGATTCTTGCTCTTGTGCAAACCGGAAGGCCGGAAAATTGTGTACAACCCAATCACAGAAAGAGCATTAATGTTAGCAAGAATGCCAGACAATCAAGGACTTCAGTGGCACCATGCATTTGGCCTAATACATAAAAAAAAAATAATCATAATCATGTCAAAGTAGTATATGCTTATAAACTTGCGACAGACAACATACAAACAGCATTAGAAGTCCATAAGGTCACACGCGACAATAAAACATTGGGCAGAGACGAGTTACCAGACTGCTGGCCACAGAATATCGTCACATGGCAATGCAGGACAAAGGACGTTGAATTCAGGGTATATTGCACCAAGAAGAATGAATGGAAATCTTTGGTGAGCAAGTTCCCAAGATACGTATGTTTCGAACCGGAACAGGGGGCTGGTGTTTCGATAGGAGGCAATTTATATTGGATAACACTGGATGGATCGGTGCTGAATTATAACAGTGAAAGTGAGACAGCAGAGTTGATCAGTGCACCGGAGGCAAGTGCAGGATTAGAGGCAAAATCTATCCATTGCGGTGCCAATAGGATTCTTGTGTATTGTGCGAGGGACAGAATAACAGAAGAGGTGGTGATATGGGAGCTAATCAATCAGAAAACATGGGTTGCAAGAAGAGAGGGTGAAATTGCATGGTGTGGAGCACCTCCATCTACTAAAAATTTTGTATGTTTGTCACGAAATGCAGGCCTTGTTCTTTCAGACAAAGGGAAGGGAGGTTTACAGGTTTGGTGTCAATGAGGACAAGTTGGAGCTGATTTGTCATCTTACACTTAATGGTGATCAGGTGACTCCTTATCTGATGTTTCCATGTCCTGCCCCTTTAAAAGGGGATCACGCATGGCCTTATTCTTCATCATTATCATCTCTGATAAAAAATAGTGCACCAGAGTCTAGGTTGTTCATTCATTACAGTAAGATTCATGAGTAATATTGTCAATGTAGAGCAACAAAAATCAGTTGTGTTGGGTTTTTTTTTTCTAGACTTCTTTAGACCATTCTATTACTGCAAACAGAAAGCTCAGGAATAATTATCTACTCTCAAATGGGCATTGCTTGTATTCTGTTACATATATAGTATGATTGGTCATCAGAACCTATCAAGTTTTTATTAGTTTGTGATGATTTGACCTCATCTAATTTTTTTTTTGCATCATCTGCGGTGGAAATTGGCTTACATTGTTTAGAAAGTACGAAATGCGAGCTGAAAAAACTTGCCATAGGTGAAAGTTCTGGCCTGTATCTTGAACTCGGTGTTGTTTTTCACAACGATGAGCATTTTGTAGTTCTTCTCTAAGAGATAATCAATTACAACAAAGCCATTCAAAACATTCTGCGATCCTATTTTATCATCTATCTCATCATAGAAAGCACCCTGAAGGTAAAACCATGACAACCAAAATTAAACACATAATTAAATGTCAAGAAACATGAAAGGGGGTTAAACATTCTATAGAGAACACCCATTCTATGATTTGGTTTTGGCAGTCCTTAACAATGGTCATTTCCCTTTTTTGGTGATTCTTGGATAACTTCTTTAATTTTTCCTACATGTTTGACCAACACCACAAATCAGGAAAATATATGATGCCAATAGTTATTTCACTAGGAGTATAGTCATTATATAGCCTAGAAGAAACTGGTAGATGCACTAGACATGAAACAAGTAGAAAGACTATAGAGAAAAGAGATGAAGTAGAAAGAATGGTTGCTTTGTGATCATATTAATTTACCATTTTATGATCAACATGCTTCTCCAGTCATCTATAACAGGAACCATAGAATCCGAATCTTTGAAGAAACGCATAACTACCATTTTTCAATGCCAGGTTTAAAGGGGTAACCTGAAAATTTGAAAAGAGAGAGGTGACCAATAGATGGGGAATTATAAGATTAAAACTTGAGGAAGGATGTATGAATAAACAATGAACTGGTGAATCCAGATAAAATCTCCACTTTAAGAGCAGCATGCAACACAATGTTGAATGATATCATGACCATAAAATAGTTAAACAAATAAATAAAAGTATGACTCTCTACAAATGCACTCATCTCTTCAATCGACTTCGTAAAAGCAAGGTCTTGCATCACTTCTGCACTTAGTTATTGGTCTCAAACAAGGTCCTAAATGACTGGAGAGAGCATGAATTACCATCTTATTGTCAATCTGATTTACTACAAATTAAGCAGAAATATAGTGCTTCAAATGTTTTTGCTCCTGCAGCCACTCAGGTCAGCTAGTAGTTTATTTTGCCACCTTAGTTCCAATTTAACATCCCCTCTTCCAATTTCATTAATTAAGTTGACAACATGTATAACAAGCATTGTCAAGAAAGCTAACGAGGCATAAAGTAAGGGGAAGTAACAAATTCAAATGAAACATGATCATCAAACCACCACCTATTTGGATGTTCAATCAATGGATTCTCAAATTTTCTAGCTAGTTAAAGCACAAGAGAACATGGAATTCACAATGCAGCAATCTTTTTTTGACAATAACAAAAGATTCATATGAATTCATCATTATTCTTCATTTGCACATAGCAAATTTCTCAAAAAAAAATTTATTTACCATTCCTCCTCTACTATTCCAAGAAAGGCCATCTCTTTTTTGAATGATATTTAAAAGAATTTTTTTTGAAACATCAACCTGCAAAGAAAAAGAACAGCAATCACAAACAAGCATAACAAAAAAAATGAAAAGAGGGTCAAGTGGAACTCAAAACGCCCAAATTGAATTTCATTAGGAATACGAAGTGCTATGTTTCTTGGTAGTGAACTTAGAACACTTGTTGATCTCGTGCTAAAAGAAGATGAAGAAGTGGTCGCCATTGTTGGAGCTTCAAGAATTAATTAGTGAACACTTTCTCATGAACTTTGATGTGCGCATAAATCTTGCTGAATATAATGTTGTGTTTGTTGATGTAAAATAATCACACAATATCTAAGCAGGTAAATTGGTTTATTATAAAAATCAAAGAGTAAAACATCAGCTAGATCACTTACCTCCAGCCATAGCAAATTAGTGAGAATGACCAAAAGATGAAGATCGGTTCTTAAAATGAAGACTCTTCCAATCTATCCACCAAAGATCTAGTGTTGTCCATATATATAATAAATTTTTAAAATAGATAATTATTTAAAATATTAATTAGGATTAGTATAGGATTTAAATGATAATATTACAAATAACTTATTTAATTTTAAATTATTATGAAAATAATTTAAATCTAAATCTGAATTAGATTTAAATTATAAGCAAGGGCAAACCGAGGATCATTAAGAAGGATTTCTGCTACTACGTCTTTGTTGAGAGTTTCCATCTTTGGCTTCATGGACAAAAGCTTCTTCACTCTCACCAAAAACTTGTGCAAGAATGAAAGAAAGCCAGTTAGGTTTGAGAGAGCATTGCATGTTTATATATATATATATATATATATATATAAAATGGTTGAGTGTTCTGTGTTTTTATTGGACATTATAACGCCACTTTCAATATCATTATCACATCCAAAAACACTTTTACCTTATATATCTTCACAATGTCTGGATGATTCGACACCTTCATTGTATTGATTTCTCTCTTGATCTGAAACCAAAATTGCAAGAGAGTGGTAGGCAGCATTGACTTTCACTTTATTGCTGAGAAGCCAGCACACAACATTCAACAAATTTAGAGATACTGACTTGGGTGGGTGCCCTTGATGAACTTCCAGGGAACTTCACTTAACAACAAAGACATTAGAAGAAGTCAAATATATAATAGACATAAGAAGTAGTCAGGAAAAGAGAATTAGAAAACTCATCAAATCAAAATAGCTTTCAAGCTCCAACGAGAAGTTCGTCTCCGAACCTAACTTGCGGCATCAACCGATAGAGACTTATTGGCACGAACCAAGGTGCCAGTTATGCGATAATTGACACGTAAAAATCAACATGAATTTATAAACTGGATACATTAATGTGGTTGGTGAAGCTTCAATGTATTCATCACTAGTATGTAAGCATTGACAGATTTAAGTGATTTAAGTCCTGCATGAACATATGATATTTTTCCAAATTGAATCAGTAAAAAAGGTTTCAAAATCCTGTGCTCTGTCAGTTATCTGGCCAAAAGATTACTGAGTAAAATAAGAGTCTCTCATATGGATGGAATTGGTAAACAGAAACAATCAAGCCTGTGAATTGATCAGCCTTTTTTTGGAGCAAATATAATTAGCTACAGGTCTGAAAGTCACAAAAGAAAGAACTAACTTGCAACAAAGATGAGTAAACAAAGAGGGCAGGTATATCATGGATCACATGGAGTCACTAATTTTTTATTAGCTATTAACTGAAAGAAGAATGATAGATTTAATCAGGTGATGTATACTTAAAGTAAAGAATTCATGAAATATCAAAGTAATAACATGGGTATGTACCTTGAGACTTTTTCTTATCAGTTTGGGCCCTTCTATCTTTACACAGGTACAAGAAGATAAACAAATCATGAGAACCAGGAGTGGCAGCAAAAGCTTTCAGAAAATTTTCACCTGGGCTCTTCTGTCTTCCATGCTGATGCTGCACACACATAAAGAAATCTCCATAATAATGATGTAGTATTCTGCAAAGAAAACATTGATAACAATATACATGTGCATGTGTACACACACATTGCTCATGCCAAAAGACATAACCACATGCACTCAGACAAAAACCCTGCCCATGCATGATTAAATAATCCCCTGGCCTGCACAAAGACATGAAAGAGATCTTATGGTAACAAACTATTCAATACAATGTTCCCACAAATTTTAAAAATAAACCTGATCATATCAATTTACTCATGTTTCTTACCATTAGATAGAAAAAAATAATGATCCAAACAACAGATGCACCTGACAGCAGAACTGCACATTTGTCACAAGTAAAACAATCATGTTGGATTGAATAACTTTACTCAGATATATTAATACTGATCTAAGTTCCATCATCAACAAGCAAGTTTCACATATACAAATTACTTAAAGAAAAACATAGGCAGATTTAAGACAAAAAGAAGTAGCACATAGCTAAGGTAATCTGGCTATTTTGGACATGCATAAAATATAATCCACAAAGAGAGATGTGGCAAAAACTAATTTGACAGTGAATAGTAAATTGACGCTCAAGTTCCGTAGTTGAATGCAGAGGCAGATACAGGTGGTCCATAAGAAAATCTCCATTGATCACAGGCTGCACATCTCTCAAATTTAATGTCGTTTTCTAGGGTACAAAATTTGCAGAACCAGGCCTTAAACTTGGCTGTAATGATTTTAGGTCTCTGAGTACCACATGCTTCACATATTGGTGCCAGAGGCTGCAACAAATCAAAAGAATTGCTATGAGATATTAAATTAAAACATATTAAACAAAAAACATTCATTCCACTATATAAAAAAAAAAATTGCTGAATACCTTAAAGATGACTAGATTCTGATATTAATGTAAACAAAGCATAAGAAAAGACAGCATGAATAAAGATAGCTTCTATCACAAAGCACAATCCACTTATATTATATAGCATATGGATAAGATATCAAATCCTGGTCGGTGATATTATTACACAACTGGCCCCCAGCCCAGATGGAGTAGGCTTGGTAGTGAATAGACACAGCCAGCAAAAAACTTTGTTAGTTCAACGTAATCTGAATGCTATACAGATGTGGCAAGATTATCAAAATGAGTATATTCTTCCAACAGGGCAAAAGGAGTCCATCTAAAATACGCTCATGGGCAAACCGTAAACAAAAATAAGTCCACTTGTAATGAAAACAATCTGCATTTGCCGGAAATGGAGAATTATGCATTAAAAAAAAATGCAGCATGGCCATGATACATCAAAATTTTCTGAACTTTGTCTATTAGATATGGTTATAATTCAATTTATCATCCACAAGCTATCATTTGAAGTTACAAGCCAAACAAAATCCAAATGTACAAAATTCTGCAAATTAATTGCATGCAAAGATAATGTGTGGTAAAAACCAGTAATTAAAAAAAAAAATTTATGTTCAAAAGAAAGGATGTCTAAACGACATATGGTATTTTACTTAAGAAAAGTAATAAAGTAAGAGCATTGCACCAAATGTATAGCTTATTTTCCCATATCTTCTAGCAATTTTGTTGTTTCTCCATGCATATTTTGAATAAATAAGTGAAACATTGCTACCAATAGAAAGAGATGCAAGTTATATAATAAAACAAAAAACTGAGAAACTATTTCAAAAGGAGACTAAGAGGCCTTCAAAATTTATCATGGAATTAATCTATCTCAGGGAAAAATACAAGATGTGCATACCTTATTAAGAAGCGTGCACAAACCACATTCCCACATAGTCATGTCCATCACATCATTAGTAGAACAGTTTGATAAGGAATCATCACAGGCTGGGTGTCTACTTGCAGAAGGAACACTTGAAATTCCAGGTAGCGAACTATTCTCAGTCTTTTCATTAACACAAGAAACAACCGGCTCAGAATTTTCACCTTCTTTCACATGTTCAGAACTTTTTGAAGACTCCCCTGATTCCCTCGCTGCATGATTTTCTAACATACCATCCTTACTTTCAATCACAATAGGATCTTCATAAGATCCAGAACCACACCATAGCTCATCCTGCATTCTCCTTTCAGCAGCCATTGCAGCCGCTTGTATTGGACTAAGCGCTGACATAATATTATTATCCCCACCAAGTTTCTTCGGTCCAGAAGGTAATAGTGTCCCAACACATCTTCGTTTCTCTGCAGCATTAGTTGCAGCTTGGCGAAGGGGTGGCAGTGAAACTAGGCGAGTATATCCTCCCAAACGCCTTCCATGCCCATCAAATCCTTGACCAGGACCAGTTATTCCCTTGGCTACAAGGTCATCACACTCCTACATAATACAGCAAATGATCAACAACTCATTTAAGCACAAGGCACAAGTCAAAAGCTTGATAAAAGACATCAAATCACTCATCAGCAGAAAGTCATCCAACCTCACTTTTTCAAATTCTCACATGAACATATAAATTTATTAAAAGTCAAAACACAAAAAGAAGTGTTAAAATCATTATCATCAATATCAACAAAAGCACACTTTTCCGATTCTCCAAATAGACATAAACAAGAATACCAAACATCAAATTCTACACAAAAGAAAGCACGGATTCATCCTAGAATATGAAGAATGCGGACTTATTACATGGGTTCCATCTTCATTCCACGAGATCCATGCTAATGTTAAAACTGAATGATACTCAATGAAAAACCTTCCTATATATACAATAGAACAAAGTTTTTCCCACATAAATATACGACAATTCTCAGCAGTGAACACTTCATCCAGATACCAGGGACTAAAAGTGACACAAGTCAAATGCATAACAATAGGTTGCAAACCAGCTGAGACTGGAAATCACAGCAGAACTGGATAAAACATATGCACCCTTCACCACTTTGAACAGATAGGAAATCATAGCCTAATCGTAGCCGCTAGAACATCTGAAGTAGATGCCAACAAACATCAATGAAGAATAACAGAGAAAACACACAACTTTTTGCCATTCAAATATTGTTTAAACATACTTAAAAGCAAAATATACACCACCCTTACCTTCAGCACACAAAATTAAACAAATAGTTTTCCCTCTTTTCACTGAATTTAATAAAGATCATCAGCATATCGCATTTGCATCCTTTCCATAGGCAGTAATCAACCCCACCAATTCAAATGGGAAAAATCAATTTTTGATATGATGACAAAAAGGAAAAACAACATAATCATACCAATCAATCAAAAGAGGAGAAAGAACACGTCATTCTCCAAATGCATACAAACAATACCTTCCGAAGCTCATCCCATAGCCTATAAAACTCAGCGTTATGTGGCCCGATCTCAATATGACAAAGCTCATGCAGCATCGTATCAAGGACCTGTTCGAACGGAAGGAAAGCCAAATCATTATTGAAAGCCCGCAGACGAATCCTCACCTCCCTACCTTTGTTAATGTTGAGCCCCAGCAAACGCGGATGGCTACAAAACCAAAAGGGAAATAGGAAATAGGAAATCATCGATCGAGGCCATGAGAAGAAGGGAATTTAGGGTTTTGAAGGGTACCAGAACTCGGAGAGAAGGTGGACGCGCCACTTGCGGTGGCGCATGATCGGCTGGACCTGCTTGGCGATCCTCTCGAGGGTTTTGAGGGCCTCATCCTCGCGAGGCTTCTTCAAGGGCTTGATATCCAAGACCTTGTTTAGGGCATCCATGTACGAAACCCTAAACCCTAGAAATTTGGGAGCAATTTGGAGACGACGAAGATGAATTGTTTCGAGAACTGACAGCGCGGGAGATTAACAAAGAGGGGCGAGAAAAAAATAAATAAATAAATAAAGATATAAAATTGAAAAATTCAAAATAAATAAATAAATAACAGTAAGTATTCATTTTAATCTTTCTGATTTTTATTTATGAATTATATAAAAAAAAAATTATATATCCAGTTTTATATTTAAACTTTCACTTACAATTTAAAAATGAGTTTTTTTATTTTTTTTTTTTAATAATTCTGGATCTACTATTTTCATTCTTGGTATGAATATCAGCTTTATTATTATTATTTTGAATATTTTTTTATTCGATTCTTTTCCGTTTATACTTTGATATTCTCTGTTTTCTTTCTCTTTTCTTAATAAATTCGTGATTTATCTATTTTATTAAAAAAATAATAAGTTTCAGATCTAAAAGTAGTATTTTTATTTGATTATTAAAATCAACATGTATAATTTAGATGCTAAATTATGGAGTGTGATGGGTTCTTATATAAATTTTTCCTTGAAATAGATCCGTGCAAAAGAGTGTTTGAATATTTATCCTGTTATTGTAGGGTCATATGGATGAGATAAGTACATGTAAACTGAACAACTTTTTAAGGGCTATAGATAAAATATAAAAAACGTAAAAATTAAATACAATACAATCCAATATTACAGCCAATGCAATCTAGCAGATACAAGTTCATTCAAATTTTTTTCCATTTGAATTTAGGGGCTAAATTAGGGGAAACAAATATTTGCATATCATGACACAGGTGATCTATATATATACACAATTGCATGTAATACATTTGCTGGTAGAATGGAATCACTGGCCTTTAGGGATTATTTTTGTTTTGGTGTGCCAAGATAAGCGTCTAGGTCACTGAGAAAGGCAACGACATGCACAAACTTTGACAGAGCAAGTGGAGGAAAAGCCCACGCACACATGAGCGTTGGAACCACCAGCACACAACCACCACTACCCATGATTCGAACTCTCACCACTTGTAAAAGATTCTAATAGGGACCCGACTATCAATAAACCACTTGATCGACTACCAATCTCATGGGTCTAAGCAAGTTAGATGCTGGACCTAGAAGGCCTTGCTGAGAAGCAAAGGAGTCCAGGAAGCTTTGGACAAGGTTTTCATCCACATCAACAGGGGTTTAATTCCTCATCTGAATCCTTTGCTGCTGCAGCAGCACTGGATGTCCCCTACAAAGCAAAATCATAGGATGAAAAACACAATGTTAAGAAAGTATTTAAAGACAGGCACTGTAAGTTGCAAGGATTAAATAAATATACGACGACAAAGCACAAATGGAAAAGGAACATGCATCAGGGTTTACATAAGAAATAGATGATGCTTGGTAAAAAAAAGTACAATATTAAATGACTATACCGTTGTCTTCTTTGGGCATATCAATTAAAATGCAAAGAAAATTCAACTTTGTAATAGAGAATAAGCGCGTCTAGAATCTGTTGTTGCCACTTGCATACATTGCAGATGACGATGAATTGAATGGACAAACAAATGGTGAAAAATAGTGAACATTGGTAAAAATTTGTGGACCTTTAGTTGATGATGCTAATTCTATGTTTCACTTGAATAATTTGAACATTCTTACATAAATAGAAATTTTGCATAAATTATCTCCTACAACATTCAAGACTCATTCTCTATTGTGTATGCAGTTGTTTCTCCAGCAACATTGTTGAACAAATCATGCTTGAAGCAAGTGGCTTTGCATGCCAACTAAAAGCTAAAATGTCATCAAAGTACATATTACAGGGTAACTGATCATATGGCATATTAAGAATTTTAAAGTGCTACTCTAGAATAAAAGGAAAGCTCAAGATTAGTGCATCTTGTATACTACTTGGAAAAAAGGTCTCTTAATTGCATCTTAAAACTCAGAGCTTTTATACACAAGATACAATTTTCTCTCATTGCGAATATTTTAAGATGCACAATTTAGCTGGTTTAAACAGGATTAAATTAAGAATATACCACTGAGAGCCATCACAAGACCTGAGTGAATAAATGAACAAAATTAGCTGAAGATAAATTACAAGAAAAACCATGCAAACTTAATAAATTTTTATTTGAGAGACTGAGATATCAATCAGGCTGCAATATTCAGAAATAATTAAGCAATTTGCTATAGTGCACAACAACTCTTTCAATAAACATAGCCTAAGAGTCTTAAATCTAAGAAATGAAATATTTACAGAAGTAAACTTGGTTATCATGTGACAGTAAAAGCAAAAATTGAATACACACACTGCAGAGGTAAGAACAAAGGAGAGTAGGTAAAGAAAGGAAAACCTTCTAGAATTGAGGTTTTAGAGAAAAAGTTAAAAGATTATTTGTGAATTGAGCACCAATATTTTCTTGGAGATATCAGTAGGGAAGGTACAACACTCATAATACAAATGTGGTCCATAGCATTAGGTGGCATAATGGCTATCTTATTACAAAGAACTTTAATTTGTCAACCCAAAAATGGAACAACAATCTATCTAGATGATGTTTATTTCCCAAAGAATAAAGCCATTGAGTTTCCTTTTCTTCATTAACCAATCCAAGATTAATTGTGAATAAATCACGCCTTTTCTAGAGCGATCATAATTATATAAATACAACCCACTAGCCCTCTCTTCATTTTCTAAACTCTTTTATGGTAGACTCACAGTCTTCTACATTCATCTCTAATGATAAACAAAATTTTAAGTATAAAATCTTATCACAAAAGCAAGAAATTGCCAACGACCAAATGATCTATTAGTATATGGGTCTTCATAGAGCTCTTCACCGAGTAGTGCGAGTTCGATTCTTGGCTAAAAGTACATTTCTGGGAGATATGAACGGTGGTTGTGTGCGGGTGATCCCAGCGCCCATGTATGTACAGGCCCCACCCCCACTTGTTCCACAGAGGCTTGTGTATGTCCCTGATGGTTTAGCAGGGCCTTCAGGCTGTCTGTTCCTTTTGTCCAAAAAAAAAGCAAGAAATTGAACATGAGGAATTTAGAAAGTATGGAAGTTATACAACTGTAAAATCCCTTGTGATTGCCCAACAACTTAGTGACATAGTCCCATAATTATGGATTCTAAAGCAGGACAGTTAAATTGGCATTATTTTCTTAATATAGTGAGTTTTTCTTTCCCATAAAATAGTAAAATGTTCTTTACTTCAACTCTTGTCCCATTAAGTCAGAGCTCAAAAGAATATTTGCAGAATTAAAACTATTGCACATGCAATAACAGCTTCATATGAGAATGCAGAAATATTTCAAAAGAGCAGTAATAAAAAACTTACCAAAAAATGGGGCAGAAGAAAAGCTACACGTAGAGTTGAAACTACAAGCATGGTTCTTAAGGGTATGAAGCACCAGATTTTATTGGCATATGCAACAGGAAGAAGCTCTTCTAAACTCCTCACTAATGGATTAAGCAAAAATGCATGTCTATGTGTTATTAAGGAAGAAGTTACTGATGGACAATCTTAAAAGATGAGAAGTCACAATTGTTTTTATACTATCAAATTACCATTGTCCATATGCCAGCTTTGGAGGCCACTGAATGCTTTGGAAGATTATTATTTATTATTATTATTTTTTTTAAAAAAAAAATTATATTTAAATTTAATTCAATAATTTGAATAACGGGAAGTTAGTACCCTAAGGGTAAGGGTATGATTTTTTTTACCCTGAAAGTTACAGGTAAGAGTACGGGTATAGAGTAGGGGTTACGGGTACAAGTAAGAGTTTTGACATACCCTACACGTTGCCATCCTTAATCGCAAGGACTTCGGAAGGTCTTTCTGAATTTTATCCATGAATTATGTATATATATATATATATATATATATATATATATATCCAATTTTATACTTAAACTTTCACTTACAATTTTAAAATGAGCATTTTTTTTAATGAGTATTTTTTTTTTTTAATAATTCTGGAACTAAAATGGTACTTTTATTTGATTATTAAAATCAACATGATCAAGTGTTTGAAGTATAATGGGTTCTTATATAAATTTTTCCTTCAAAAAGTACAATGCAAAGAGTGTTTGAATAATTATCCTGGTATTATAGGGTCATAAGGCTTGAATCATATAAAAGATGGAGATAAGTACCTGTAAACTGAACAACTTTTTAAGGGCTACAGATAAAATATAAAAAAAACTTAAAATAAATACAATACAATTCAATATTAAAGCCAATGCAATCTAGCAGAATGCAGAAACAAGTTCATTCACATTTTTTTTTTCATTTGAATTAGGGGCTTTGGGGAAACAAAAAATTGCATATCATGACACAGGTCATATAAATATATATACATTTGCATGTAATACATTTGCTGGTAGAATGGAATCACTGCTCTTTAGGATCTTGTTGGGGGACCTTTAATCCCATGAGTCCAAGCATGTTGGAAGCTGGACCTGGAAGGCCTTGCTGAGAAGCGAAGGAGTCCAGGAAGCTTTGTACAAGGTTTATATCCACATCAACAGGGGTTAATTCCTCATCTGAATCCTTTGCAGCAGCAGCAGCAGCAGCAGCACTGGATGTCCCCTACAAAGCAAAATCATAGGACGAAAAACACAATGTTAAGAAAGTATTTAAGACAGGCACTGTAAGTTGCGAGGATTAAATAAATATACGACAAAGCACAAATGGATAAAGAACATGCATCAGGGTTTTGAGTTTGGTAATGAGTTATGCACTTGATTTTAGCCGGGTAGATGAATGTTTGAATATGGGTTCAATAGGAGACGAGAGTATTAGTTTTGATGGTACATAAGAAATCGATGATGCTTGGTCCAGATGAAAGCAATTTTAACTAATCATCTGATGATAAATGGTTGTGATCAACAAATTCATCCACAGAGGAAAGAATTATGAACAATTATATATTATATATATGACTATGTTGAGCAATTATTCTAGTAATATAACATATTTGACGTAGACACTGAAGAACAAGGAAACTACAAGATAGAAGGTTAATTGAGCCACAAAAATTCATGGAAAGTCAGGAAGAAATACACCACATGTGAGACTCAAAAGACACCCAAGAGCATACCAACCATCCAAAGAATTAGATTATCAGGCTTCGAGCGTCTAATCTCTTGAGAGAGATTGCAAAGATTCATAGTGTTAATTAAGTACTAATATATTGCAAATGCTTGGGAAATTTTAGATAATTTCTCAACACAGAGATCTTATAGTTAAAACCGCAAGCCTTTTAGTTCTTGTAAATTGCATGGAGATTCACGAAGTAAAGGGAAAAAAGAAATCAGAAAACGAAGGCCTTCAAAATCAGACACAAATAATACCTGAACATTGTTGTCTGTATGTTCTTGTGCACGGACAAAGCTTTTGTTTAGTGTGGTTTCATTTAGTTCCTTATTTAGAGCGTCAGAATAAGTCTGCATAAAATAGTCTTCGGTTTCACCATCCCCATGTTGGTCATCAAGATCACTTCCGGATTCAAAGTCATCTGCAAAGTTCAGAAAGGACCTTTTTGAGACATGGGTAAAATGTATGGCCATTAATTAAAACAAAAAATATAAGAGACTCTAGGCCAGCCACTGCCATCAACTTTTCAAGTTGCCCATGCACACACAAAAACAAAAAAAAAATAAAAAATAAAAAAAGAAAAGAAAGGATGTTTCAGTACAGGGAAACCATATGTGCACCTCACATAACCGACTAAATTTGGGATCAAGTTACCATAATATGCTTCAATAAACAAATACAAAAATTAGGTTCTGAAGACCAAGATAAGAATTGATCCAAAATGCTAAAACTAGGGAAGTTGATTCATTCACTAGTATCTTATAATCATCCACCAACCACTTTCTCCAATTTTATGTTAAATTTGCTAATCCATCAAGCTAGACACATAATTATTAACCAAATAATCATAAAAGGTAATTGCACAAAGTACCATATTCCATATCAGTTGATGGGGAATGTCCTCCATCAGAATCATGTCCTTCAACAGCTCCTTGGTTACTAACAGGTTCTAAAACTGATGCCATCTCCTTCATAAACTGGCCAAAATCAAGCTCCACAGCTTTTGAGTCTCTGTCCAAAATGAAAATACCCAAGAATGGAATGTAATGATGGAATTAAATCAACATGAAAAACATATAGTGAACTTGCCAATCAGAATATAAATATATATCAAATCATAAATGGATAGATATAGATACATGAACGGGCCAACATATCAACAACAAGGTGCCATGTTTTCTAGAAGTCCCATGATCAATAGATTAAAAGACCAAAATTCAAAGACAAAGAGAAAAGCCTTCTGTGGCCTTTTTATAGTATAGAGAACATAAATTGAGCAATGATGAGGAATATTAGAAACAGTGAGCAAATTCCTGAAAGCAAATGGCACACATATTGCTTGGGAACACATGTTAAAATGTTAATTATAGAACACAAAGCGTAGAAGACAATTTTCCCAAATCAACATAGAGAAGAAACATCAAACCTGTTTTCAGGAACCTCTGCCCCTTCAAAACTTGAAATTTTCTGGACAAATGCTTGCATAGATTCTGCTATGTTGCCAAGATTGAAATCATTAGACCCTTCAGGTTGTCTTGATTTTCCATTTTTTCTGCAGCCCGATTCATAAGATTCCATTTCTTTCTGTCTTTCCAAAATGACAGAGTTCAACTCATCCTCTCCATTATAGAACCACAAATCATCATCATTGGGAGGAATCTCAGTAACTTTGAAATCATCAGCAGAATGAGGTGAAGAGAGAATTTCATCTATGCGTTGCACTGGAGCATACAGGATGTCCCTGACGTAAGTTACAATTAATTAAAAGAGTATAGAAAACTATTTCTCGTACGTCAACAAGCATAAATACTCAAATTAAACCAATGACCATGACATTTCTACCTGTTTAAAGCCCTGAAGGTAATAACACACCAAATCACAACCATAGGCCTTGCTATAACATGATATAGGCTACCTATCTATTACTACATTCTACCTATTCTAAGCAAAAAAGTTATCAAGGTGAAATCCATTTTCAAACAAAGAAATTCTACTAACAGTGAAATAAAACACACTATACCAAGATTAGTTAGTTCTTCACAATCAAGTTATAATTTTGCAGCATGAATCATCAATAATACTACTTCGCCTAACTATACGAGATTTTACCAATTTAGGTTCCCATGAGAAATTAGGCTACTATTAGTTATAGGGTTACATCGATATGTGCTAACAGATGAGAAGCAGTTATACCTCATCAACAGGAATACTGAAGTAGCACTCCAAGGCTACAACTTCACAATCTAGTTAAAATTCGTACGTGTGAACCATTTACGCCACTTCATAGTATAATCAACTAAGATTTTACCAATGAGGTTCCATGCAAAATTACGGTTGAAAGAGTCCCATGAAAATGAGCTAGACTGAAGAATAGAAGTAGGTATACCTTGTTCGCAAGAACGCAGAACTACTCCTATAGCACTCCATGGCACCATCCATAATCCTCTTATACTCCTTCGACCCAGGGAGCAACCCATCAAAGCACCCACTGTTCTCCAAGCTCTTCTTGAACACCTCCCAAGTCTCCCCCTTCCCTTCTTCGCCGGCCAATCTCCTCACCTGATACATCATCTCAAACCCACAAGCAATCTTCATACCCAGCTCCGCCTCCGCATACACTTCCTTCCCCTCTTCTCTCCGTGCCATTGGATACCCGTTGGGCGCCCTGAAGTCCTGCTGCACAAGCTGGGCATACATCGCCCTCGTCATCCTAACACTGACTCGCACCATCTCCGAACTCGAGAACTTTTCCATCTTCGCAGCATGCTTCATGGAATCCACATCTCGATCATAGAACGCCTCCACGGCCAAGGAAATCAAGCAAGGTTCGTGCTTTAACACAAGGGCCACCGACAACGGAACCCTAGCGCGAACCCGATGAATGTTTGCTCTCGCTCGCTCTGGATAGCCGGAGAGGCGGCGGCCAATGGCGGACTGAACAGGCTCCGGCGCGACAGTATCTACATCGGATGAACGGAGAGCGGAGAGGGCATCAGGGAGGGATGGGGTGGAGGGGGAGAAGGATTTGGGGATGATATGGAGAAGGCCTGAGCGGATGAATACACGATTAGGAGACGAATCAGGGGTGAGCCATCGAGGGAGATGGTAGGCGGCCTCGATGAGAAGGAATTCACCGTCGGAGTCCCAAACCCGGATAGAGACGGAGGGGATCTCACGAGTGATCGCAAAGAGAAGGAAGACGGCAAACCACTCGTCCTCGAGATTGTCACCATACCTGAGCTTGCCGTGGAGGTGAGGAAGATCGCCGGAGCCACAGACGGCGCAGGGAACGGGGGAAATGGAGATAAGGAAGGGATCATGATGCCAAAGGTAGTCATGGAGGTAAGGTGCGAGAATGCGGAGGATGTGGAGGTGAAGAGGAGGAAGGGAAGCCGCAGAGGATTCATCGGAGAAGATGGAGAAGAAGAGGGTATCGTCGGGGGTGCGATGAGGGTGGAGAGGAAACGGAGAAGATGATGAAGAAGAGGTCGCCATTGTTGGAGCTTCAAAGCAGTAGGGTTTTAGTCCGCCATTGTTGCACTAAAAGAACACCAGATCACGTGAGGTAGCACGTGCTGGAATGTTTCAGAAGTTTGGAGATAATGGGCCGAATTGTTGTTAATGAGCCATTGGGCCTTCTGAATAAAGGTGAGCATTATTCGGGAAAACCGAATATTAAACCGAAGTTCGATTTGGTTTTTTTTTTTTAAATTTGGTTTAACTGAAACCGAATTATGTTATATAAATAAATATATATATAGGTTAGGTTTTTGTATAAGTTATATATTATTAGTTTATAAGTCTATTACTTAATAGGTTATAATTAGCCTGAAATGATAGAATTATGAATTAAAAAAAATTATAAATCAATAGTTCAATTAATTGCACTACAAATCATTTAAAAAATTACATAATTTCGGTTAAATAAACATTTCGGTTTAATTAATTTTAATTTTAATTTTTATTTGGTTCAGTTTGATTCTCATTTTTTAACATATTTAGGTTCGATTAACCGACTCGGTTCAGTTTCTGAACCAACCGATGCTCTTTTCTACTTTTGAATGGCATTTTATGAATAGGTCTTTGAATTTTTCTAAAACTATTAATTAAAGTAATATAAAAAGTATAATTAATAAATTAAATTGATTAATCTCAGAATGTGGCTCAAGGCCTATGTGTGTGTGTGTATATATTTATATTTATATGCGTACATTTAAGACTAGAGTGAGAAGGGGACAAAATTATGACAAAATTCCAAAATTTGATACAAATTTGATATTCAATTCTTTGCATAACAAATTCCATCTTTTCAAACCTACCACTTTCCACCTACACCTTTTTCAAAAATATATTAAATTTATATAAAAGTAACTATGAGTCCCTGAAAATTTTCACCTGTTATACATAATTCCTGGTTTCTTTTTAAGATTTTTTTTTTTAAAAAAAAAACCTTCATTTGATTATGACCTTATTTGATTTTATTATGATATTGAGTAATTTATATTTAGTTTTATTTTTATTATGTTTTTATAGAAAATTTAAAATAATATAATTCTATCAAAATAAATAAAGATATAAATTTTCATTAATTTTTTGATAAACATATATGTTTGATAACCATTAGCCATCAGTATCATCCTAAACTTAAACATAAGTTACACAATTTAAGATCAGATTTTGGCTTGTTTATTATTAAAATGAGTTTGAATAAGTTAAAAATTGAAACGGTCATAAATAGCTATCCTTGTTTGTTTATCTATATTTATTTTTAAATTTATGAAATGATAAAAATAGTGGCCAACAATATTCGTTTCGGAGAGGACCTAGGATCGAACTTCAAAGCCTATGCAAGATGAGGGCATGTGGGTCGGCGTTGAGCTTTGCTCCCCACACGTGCACATCCCTGAGTTCTGGAGTTTATTTGTTATCAACAATTAACCAAACTAACTTTAAACTAACCTAAACTAGTTGATTTGAATGGATGAACATGTTAAAATAAAAATATCTAAAGACAAATAAATAAATAAATTATTATAAAATTTCCTCTTCAATATCAATTAAACTGTTTTAATCTAGTATGAAAGATTTCACCCACCAAAACACCTGTGATTAAGTGATTCTGACTAATTACATAAAATTATACTTGCTTGTATTCAAAACGTATAAAACAAAGCGGTACCAAAATATTCTGATTATAAAAACATATTTATAATCTAATTTCTATATTGGCCGAATGACAGTGTATAGACAGACTGTCATTGGCTATCTACGTATAAAAATATGTACGTTTGCCATTTTTAGAAAAAAAAAAAAAATTCACCGAACACAAAAACACTGTTTCAAAACTAAATGGTATATTCTATGGATATTCTGTTGGAAATATTATGGCATTTCATGGTAAACATCATTAATTTAAAAATTAATTTTTTTATTATATAAAAATATAAAAATCAATTTCACAAAGGACTAAATGGCAAAAAATCCCCGACCATTATATAAGACTAGATCTAGTATTCCTTTTTTCCTCGAACCAAAAAGCGCCATTTTTGGAAGCTCGTCCAAACAAAGGCCGGCACTTTCTCCCCCGAGATCCAAAGCCATGGCCGCTCTCGCTCCCTCCAAGCTCGCCATCTCCCCCGGCGTCAAGCTCCCGGCCTCCATCCCCACCTCCATTCCCTCCATCTCCCTCCGTGGCTTCAGATCCCGCCGTTCCTTCCTTGGCTCCACCGTCCGCCTCCCTGCGATCTCTCCGATCGCGCGAATCACTGAGTCTCGGCACCCACATATCTCCGCTGCTGCGGCTTCCGTGGCGGATGCGAAACCCACCGTCCTTGTCGCCGAGAAGCTCGGGGAAGCCGGGTTGGCACTCCTTCGTGAGTTCTCGAACGTCGATTGCTCTTATAATTTGTCCCAGGAAGAGCTCTGCGCGAAGATCTCGCTGTGTGATGCGTTGATCGTGAGGAGCGGGACGAAGGTCACGCGTGAGGTGTTTGAGGCGGCGCGCAGCAGGCTTAAGGTTGTTGGCCGTGCTGGCGTTGGGATCGACAACGTTGATCTGCAGGCAGCGACGGAGCATGGATGTCTCGTCGTCAACGCACCCACGGCAAACACCATCGCTGCAGCCGAGCACGGCATCGCTCTTCTCACTTCCATGGCTCGCAACGTCGCTCAGGCCGACGCTAGCATGAAAGCTGGTAAACTCTCTCACTCTTTCCTTCTCTATTCATCTCCATCTCTCTAGCTAGGGTTTCATTTGGACCCCGGCCTTGATTTAGGAATTAGATTTAGATAGGCAGATGACGTGTTTGATTGAATGCCTGAGTGGATCTTTGGAAAAAGGAGGGAGCTTTGCTGAGTCGCTGACTGTGAAGTAGTGTTGGTGGAGATTGGTTTATATGGGGAGTGGTTACCTCCAAGTTGCGCACCTTTCTCTAGCTTTTCGATTTAGTGCTTTGTCGTTATTGGTCTTGGTTGTTGTGCAATTGAATTTATTTCCTTGTTTGATTCCTCTTGATTCTTTATTAATTTTCTATTGGATAGTTTAAATTGTTGAAAATTGTCTTTTTGTTAATTTGGTGAAGGAGGGAATATTCAAGTTCTTTTGTTCTTCAATGATGGGCAACAATTGTTTGTGCAGAGAACATTTCATTTTGTTAGAAATCATGAGATTTATTGTGTTTTAAGTATGTTAGTTTCAGATTTGTTGGAGCTTTACAAGAAACCATGAACTGAGATGTATTTGGTGGGCATGTTACATATGTGTTGAGCTTAGTAATTGTGTTGTTAGTGTCACCATCAGTTGGTACTATAGAGAACAGAAGAGAATTTTCTAGGTTACTGATATGAATAAAATGGACTTGACATTCCTTTAGCCTTTCGGGGAAAGATTGACTATATAGAAGACGGATTATACAGAATTTCTATGTAGAATGCGTCTGAGGAAACCAATGATTTGTGGTAGATAAGAAGGAATTAGAGATAATCATGGTGTAAGTTTTGATGCATTGGATGGTTGCTTATGGAACTTCAAATGCAAGGAATGTCTTCCTGATATAGATGCAATTGTTTCTAGGGCATAGTCACACCACTTTTTTGGAAAGTAAATTTTTTTTCTTAATCTGTCTTCTTAAAATAAATGCAAATTGTTTGCAAGGGAGAAACTCATTGGAATCACTCTTAAGCCTGTATAAACTTTTCTGGGTTTCATGCATAACTGACCACGCAAGAATATGCTTCTGGATCCTTAATTGCTCTTTGACAATTACTCATCCAGTTTCAAATCAAGGTATGTTGTGCCTACTTTATCACCGTATCTTGCGGTTGTCTTTATAACAAGGGTTATCTTCATGAACAGCTTGCAGTGATCTATGTCAGGTTGTGGATTGTGGAAGCAATGGGGTTGATGCATTGTAAATTAATTTATAAATTTCCTGTGATGTAGTATTCCAGATATGCAATGTGTTATCTGGATTTTTTATCCTTTGTTCCCATGTGAACCTCCTAATTGTCTTTCTGTGTGTGTATATATATATATTTGAATTAATTGTTTTTAATCATCTTGTGTAGTTGTCTATCAGTTACATAATTAGTGAAAATATGACATGGTTAAGTTACTATTATGTTGTTGTCTTTGCACATGCAGGAAAATGGCAGCGCAACAAGTATGTTGGTGTTTCTCTGGTGGGGAAAACACTGGCAGTTATGGGATTTGGAAAGGTTGGTTCAGAAGTTGCAAGGCGGGCGAAAGGACTTGGAATGCACGTTGTTGCTCATGATCCATATGCCCCTGCTGACAGGGCTCGTGCTATCGGTGTAGAACTTGTGTCATTTGATGAAGCCATATCTAATTCGGACTTCATTTCTCTTCACATGCCTCTGACACCTACAACTTCAAAGATTTTCAATGATGATACCTTTGGGAAAATGAAAAAGGGTGTGAGAATCATCAATGTTGCAAGGGGTGGAGTTATTGATGAAGATGCCTTGGTGAGAGCTCTTGACAATGGAACTGTTGCTCAGGTACTTTATGCACAACACTTTGAGTTCTTTCTTATTGATTCAAGCTTGTAATATTGCAAAGCCTGAATTTAATCACTTTCCTTATTAAGATACATATAAATAGCATCGGAAGTGATAGGATTTATTATTTTTCCATAGATTCAGTAAACTAATTATTGTTGTCATATATGCTCCGGAGTGCAATATGAGCCTCTGTTGTTCAATTGAATGCGTCTGCATGGTGTTCACACATCCATTTCAATCTAACAATCTTATGACTCTGGGTAGGCTGCACTTGATGTCTTCACTAAGGAACCTCCAGCAGCAGACAGCAAATTGGTGCAACATCCAAATGTAACTGTCACACCTCACTTAGGTGCTAGTACAATGGAAGCTCAGGTATGATTCTCACAACACTCTACTTCTTCTTCTTTCCCGTTTTATCCAACAAATTCTTACTGTTATGAACACTTACAGGAAGGTGTAGCTATCGAAATAGCAGAGGCAGTTGTTGGAGCATTGAAAGGTGAGCTAGCTGCAACTGCTGTAAATGCCCCCATGGTTCCTGCTGAGGTAATTACTCCACATTAGATTCTTATTCTATTCAAAGTCCTATTCTGTATGAAATTTGAATCAATGCTGTTTCTTCTCTCAGGTTCTATCTGAGCTTGCTCCTTACGTTATCCTCGCCGAGAAGCTCGGTAGATTGGCTGTTCAACTAGTAGCAGGAGGCAGCGGCATCAAGGGTGTCAAAGTTGTATACACTTCAGCTCGAGACCCAGATGACCTGGACACTAGGATTCTCCGGGCAATGGTTACAAAAGGCATCATTGAACCAATATCCAGTGTGTTTGTCAACCTTGTCAATGCCGACTATACTGCAAAGCAGAGAGGCCTCCGTATCAGTGAGGAGCGTATCTTCCACGATGGCTCTGCCGAGATCCCATTAGACTCCATCCAATTGCACCTATCGAATGTAGAGTCCAAGTTTGCGAGTGCTATCTCTGATTCGGGCGATATCAGAGTTGAGGGGAGGGTGAAGGATGGTATACCACATCTCACATTGGTCGGGTCCTTCGCTGTAGATGTGAGCCTTGAAGGGAACTTGATACTGTGCAGACAAGTTGATCAGCCCGGTATGATCGGCCGGGTCGGGAATATACTCTCTGAGCAAAATGTGAATATCAGTTTCATGAGTGTCGGTAGGACAGCTCCGAAGAAGCAGGCAATTATGGCAATCGGTGTTGACGAAGAACCTGAGAAGGAAACTCTTAAGAAGATTGGTGATATCCCTGCAATTGAAGAGTTTGTCTTCCTTAAGTTATAGAGCAAAATAATATTTTTTGTTCTCATAGACTAAAATAAAATAAATGTGCTGCTTGAAGTCTTTGATGTCTGTTCTTGATTTCTAGCTGTTTCCATTGGTTTATAAGGGATTGTTGTGTGACCAATTTTTGACAATCTTCCGGTCAAAATTTGTCAAAATTTCTTCTGTACTTTGACTTTTGATCTATTTTATTTTATTTTATTTTTTTGGGAGCAATATATCACTATTTTTCACTCTTTTATTTTATTCTTCGTTCATGTATTCAATTCCATTACGTTCTACAGGATTGAGATAGTGTGTACTTATATGTAGAGAGAAGGATTAATTTATGAATTAAAACAATAAGATGTCATCCTTGCATTATCTTAATTAATCAGGCAAACAAACAATTAATGCTCAATAACAATCATGAATTTAAATTTGAGTAAAACCCAAATTTTTTAAATTTATTATTCTTTCCGTTCCTTTTTGCTTGTCACGTTTTACTTGTTACAACTTTTTTTTTTTTACTTGTCACATTAGAAATTTTATGCAGTATTAAATAATTTTTTTCAATAAATTTACCTTTTAATTTAATGTATCTTTACAATTTTCAATAAATCACAATCAACTAATCATTAAATCATATACTTTTAGTGAAGTTTTAAACAAAGAGGTAGTTGTTTTGAAAAGTAATAATTTTTTTTATAAAATATAAGTAACTAACTAATTTTAATCAATTTTTTAATTAATATAAATTAAATAAATGTGATAAATAAAAATGAATGGAAGGAGTATTTTTTTTTTATGAGACTTTTCCACAAAATATCATAGGTTCACAAACCCATTCCAAATTTGCAGCAGACACCCTATAATTAATAACAATTACATCAGGAGTTCCCTGCAAAAGGACTTGTACATCATTTTCGCATAAGAATTAAGAACCAAGGCCTTTTAAAAAGTATATATTTTTAAATTTTCACAACGGTCAAGTTGAGCTCAAATTAGAAAATTAGTAAATTACAAAACATGGGTAATTATGTATTTAATAGTATATATTTAAATATAAATATAGAATTGAAAATTTTTTATGCATATATATTTGTTGCCAAAGATCAAATGTTTTTTTTTTTTTTCCTAAATTGGCTTCTCTTCAGAGCATCTACACAAATTTTTGAAGATATATACAAAATTATAGTTTCTAGGGGTAAATGTGCAAATTTCCAATAAAATTTTCACTTCCACCAAAGCTAGCAAGATCAATTTTTGCTGGTTCATAATAATACCAAAACAAAAACACTAGAGTTCATCATAAAACATCCAACAAATTTCAGGTAATATGGAAAGGAACAAAAGGATGCTCGTATTGTTATCAAACTACAGAACCGAATTATCTTCGGCTTTCTAAAATATACAGTCACACAATGAGAAATGAATTTGATACTGATCGATAGCTTGCTGACTAACCACGTATAGAAGCCCTAGGTACAGCCGGTAAACCGAATTCATCTTCCGCCTGAATCACATAATTTCGATCAGATTAGAGAGTCAGTTTCGAAACAACAATAAATTTTAAGTCCAAATATCAATAGCAGGAGACAAGCATGAAGATGAATATAACCAAAGTTCAGATTAAAAGTGTTCATGGGTTCTTAACTATTTTGTATTTCTAGAGGACAACCTTAGGTTGGATGAGTTCAGCATTTAAGGGTTTTGGGTTTCATGAGGAAGAATGACAGATTAATACCTGTGCAGATTGTCGGTTGGGTGGAACTGCAGAATGTCCGACCGGTGCTGTAGGCAAACTGAGTTCTGAATCTAAATCTGGTTCCTTATCTGGTTGGAGATAGGAAGGCACTGAATCAGATTCAGTTTCCGCTCCCATGTCTGCCTCCAAAGCATCAAGCTCTGCATCAAAAGCCGAAATGGAAGAAGATTTTAAGAAGCATGTATAGACTATTGACATTGGAGAAAATATTAATTGACAGCAGATGGCCTATATTAAAAGGTATGGAAATTGTCTTAAAATAAGGGTCAAATAAGAAAAATAGTATTGTTTACCACCCATAAGTTCATCTTCATCAATGTCATCAGGAACATTATAACTTCTACCAAGAGATTCCTGAATCTCAGTGCTCACATCCATCAAATCCATCATTTCATCTTGCATGCTCTATGGAAATGATACAAGGCCAAATCTCCGTCAAAAGTACACAAATTAAATTGAAAGAAAAAATCGAGTAAAAAATTCAAACGACAAAAATAAATTATAAACAGTGTGAAACAAACAAACATACATCTATGTCTTGAATCTTCACAGTTTTCATCATTCCTTTTAGTTCCTTATTTGCTGACTTCAATGCAGACATCTGAGAAGACAACATTTATAAAAATCATTAGCAGGGAAATAAAACCTGTGCCAAATTGAGAACCTTCAAAAGAATCCAAATCACATACAGTTTGTTGAGCATCTTTTATTCCTTCTGCAGCGAAAGCTACTTGGTCAAGGTTAAAGGTTTGATTATACAACATGTCTCGTTGTCCTTCATACCTGAGAAAATAGGTCATATGGAATAGCTTTGAAAAGATACAAAGAAGAAAATCCTGAGCAAACTCTGTGTACATAATTTGCATAAGAGACATGCTATGTTGATATGGATATGAGTGTTTGTGTGTGTGCGAGTGCATGTGAAGCAGCCCTCGACTATGACTCTTCTAATAACAACATTATACTCCATGTTTGTGAAGCTACCGAAAGCAGGAATTGGTTTTTGAAAAAATACATTCCAATGTAAATTAACAACAATAGTATCAACATGTTCTCTGTAGCTAGAGCGCCCTCAGATAATCATCAAAGGGCCTGAGTCATAAGATACGTTATGTGAGCCCAAAACAATAAGAAATAAAAACCAATCAAGTGATTTATCAGCAAGACATGGTTGTCAAATGGATGGTTAAACCAAGCACACAACATATCATAAAAAACTTCATTTGTCACAAGATTAAAAAGCCATTGTTTTGCCAACATGACCAAACCTGCCCTGATAAAATGATTGCTTGGATTTAAAAATCCTACAGTAATAGCTACATAATTACATCCCTCGGCAAATCCTTTTTCTCAGAAACAACAACCACATTAAACAATTAAATTCGAGTTGTTTGAGCTGTTCAAGGAAAATGAAATTTCTTTTCAGATGTAAGATAATAAAAGGTTTGAACCTTGAATCTACATCAAAACCAACACCTCTCACAATGAATCAATACGATTAAACCATCTCTAATTGAGAGTCTATAATAGATGAGAGGTCAAGTCTTAATTGTCCTTGTTAGAGCAATAAACAATTAAATGGAAGTAGAAGATAACAAGAAGAAAGAACACTCACATCCGTTTTTGCTTCAAAACTCTCATTGCTCGAGCCTTCAGTGCTTCTTGAGCAGGACCCGGCCGTGCCTTCTTAATCTGCTCCCTATATCTAGCAAGCTCATTATCAAGCTTTTTGATCTTTTCATCAACGGTATCACCTCTTTTACCTATCTGCAGATCATGTCCCCATTAGTGAGGCAGGGAAAGAAGTAAACCTTCCCAACTTCCAAAGAAGAATCATGTCAAGGACTGACATATTGATAATTGATAAAAAATTAAAGAAGGAATACCAGAATGTGTAGATGAAGATAAAATTGACATTCTAGCAAATTATAAAGGAAAACATATAACTGGATACTAAATGCATGCAAATGGAAAGGAAGAACTACTAATGAAAGTAGGAGAGACTGTTGTAAATGAGTGGATTAAAAAATCTACTGTAAGGATAGAATGAAGCACCCTCAAAATTGGATACAAATAGTCATTGTAAAATCACCAAAATAACTAGACAAGCAAGCTTTAATGCCTCGTATCAAAGATAGCCTGGATGGACGACATATAAAACTCCATTCTAGGTTCAAGCTCCCAAAGGAAGAGGATGCATATCATAGTAGTGCTTTCAGGCCAAGATGGAAAAAATTGAATTTAAGATTTAGTTATATAAGCTAACTCCTAGAATCAACAGTAAACAGATACCTAATATTGAAACCATTCCACTCATCAAGTATCACCATACTCAAATATTTCCCAAATTCAAACCAATTGTACTTTCCTTTGACATTCCAAAAGAAAACTATTTTTTTTCTTCAATTTATTTATTATTTCATTTGAAATAAATTAGAAAAAAAAAAAACAATTCAGTTGCATGTAAGCAAATAGCATAACTACCAAAAAGAATCCATTCAATTTACAAACTTCATTCATCAACACTACTAGGCAAGTTGCATCTCTTAAACAATAGAAGGGAAAATGGTTCACCCTGATCTCAAGCTAGCTAAAGGATTTCACTTCCTTAGAAGAAGAGATATAGACCAATTGATTCTCTTATAACTCTAAATACCTTATAAGTGAATGATGAGGCGCACAAACCCAGAGTTAAAAAAAACCCTATAATTGCTAAAAAGAATCAATTCCAGAAGAATGCTTCACTGTGCTTTCATAATACTGTAAATTATAGCAATGGAGATTCATATCTAGTGGGGAGTAGAAACTATTATCAGCCAAACACTAATATGTATGATTGAACGGAAAAATTAGAACTTGCATCTATAAAATTAAGCAAAATCCCTTCTTTTTACGGCTTTGTAATCAATCATCAAGTTTCGCTGAATTATAAATAAGATCATCACAAATTCACAAAGTCTTTCCCTTTTAGAAACCCTAATTCCTGATTCCAAAACACCAGTTCAATCTACCATCAATTTAAACCCAAATACACACAAATAATCTCCTTTAATCCATAAAATAATCCAAAAACAAAGAGAAATCCAACAATAAAAAGCATAACGAAATAGATTCAATTAAAAATCAATAAATTCCAAAAAGAACTAAGAACCAAAGACATGGATTAAAAGGAGAAGCATACTCGATCGGTGGCATCCTGGATGGTGGGAGGTGGATCCTTGTTCTTCTTCGCACCAAAAACCCTCTTCATCTCCTCCGATCGAACGCGAATTCGAGAGAGAAACCGAGAGAGAAAGAGAAATCGAGAAGAAACCGAATCCCGCGCGGTGGTGTCTTTTTGCGACTTTTTATTATGACTTGATTCGATGACTTGGTCCAACCGCGTCACGTCACGTGTTAACCCAAGCTTGAGCTCTCTAATTGAACTTTTTAAATAAAAAAATAATATATATATATATATATATATAATTATTATTATATAAATAAGCAAAATATAAGTTTCATATTCAAGGATTTCTATTCTATGAAAGTTTGTCTTTCAGCGTTGGATTTGAATCCAATTGCGGTAAATTATCACTCCTCATTAATAATAAATATAACGGTAAATATATAAAGTAGTTTTAAACATTGTGATAAATAGTACTATAAAAAATGAAAATTGGAATAAAATATAATAGTAAACATGTATAGTATTTTTAGGTAATAAGATAAACAATACTATGAATAATGAAAAAATGGAATAAATAATAGTATAAATAATTAGACATTGCATGCATAGTGAGATAACGTTTTTTTTAACATGAACCGTTCAATTGTTATCAGAATGGTAGTTGGGTTAATCACAACCTTTGAAAATAAATCTTTAAGAAGAATATAAAAAATAAATAGCACTCAACAACTATTCTGCTTGGATGTCACATGTAATGACAGATATTGTTATTATACTATTTATATACATGTGAATTAGTTTTTGTATCTGTGTCTTTCTATCTTTATCTTTTTCTAATATGCAGGCATTCGTAGCCTTATAATAGATAATGCCTTCTTAATGTATTAGCACTGGATACCCTATATAAAATGTTTAAACTCACACAAAATAAGAGTATATGTGTATTGAAATAATAACTCTACGTCTGTGCACTGCACGTTTATCACCCATAGCTTGTGCATACTTTGTTAATATATATATATATAATCTTATAATGAAATATGAAAACAAAAATATTCCTTGATAACTCTGTCAGAATTTAACTATACTAAAGATCAAAATTCAATTCTCTTATGAAACATAATTAAGGTATAGTGGATAACTATAGGTATAATACCTAAATTGGTCTCTCTATTTTTCTCTCTCTTTCTTTTTGGTCTCTCTACTTAGAAATGCTCCTAACTAGTCTCCCTACTCTTGAAAATGGGCCCATTTAGTCCCTCTACCCTTAGTTTCTTCTCATTTAGTCTCTCTACTCTTGAAAATTCAAGGACTATTGTTCCATTTTTAAGAATAAAAGGGACTAAGTGGGTCAATTTTTAATAATAGAGGGACTAGTTGGGAGTATTTCTAAGTACAGGGATTAAAAGAGAAGAGAGAAAAAAGTAGAGGGACCAATTCGAGTATTAAACCATAAATATATGAATGACTTGTTCATGGCTTCATGCTACGGGAAAAAAAATTGTACCATCCCTCTTTCTAGTATTATTATGGTACATAGATTCGAGAAGAAAATAATTTTTGAAAATTGAAATAGTTGATTTGTTAAGCCTTTTTGACCATGTTTTATAGGGCTATGTCTTAAATTAAAATGTTATTATTATTAATTTAATAGAGTTATAATTTATTTATTTTTATAAAAAATGTTATTATTATTAATTTGTTAACAAAATATATGTAAATTAAACTATTGAAGCACCGGGTTTATATATCCAATTCTAGACAATTGAAGGGTTTATATTCAAAATTTGCAAAACATTCTTTGATTCCCTCCAAAATTAAGAGGGGAAAACTTAAAAATGGGAAGTTTCGTAATCATCCATCATTGTTTTTTTTTTTAAAAAAAAATAGTGGTTAATTATCCATCATTCAAAATTTAAAATAAATAAATAAATCACATTTATTAGAAATCAGTCGTTATCTTCAAATAAAAAAAAATAAATAATTAAATTATTATTCCCCCAAACTATCCTAATACTATCCTAATCAAGAAACAAAGCATGCTCAAACCGGGCTATATTAAATTTAAAATTCTCTTCTATCCTAATTTAAAAAAAAAAAAAAAAAATACATCCTCGATTAAGCCAGCAAATTATCTTGAACCCAAATTAAATAAAGTTTATCTATACTTAAACAACTTTATTATCATAAAATTACCTCAAGATTATCAATATGCTAAGAATTAACAATAAAAATAATGATTATCTAATTCTAATTTGGCAAGAATTCAATATCTAACAAGTCAGGATAAACTCAACAAAGTTTGATAATGAATCCAATTCCTACTCTTAATCAAACTCTATACAACTAAACCTCTCCCTTATTCATTGTTTTAAATATACTTCCACATTTCACTTTCTCTGCAAATTTAGTTCACAAGAAGTGAAGAAGAAGAGATGGAGTGTGGTGATTTCTTGGTTAGTAAAAATAGGATTCATTTGAGTCCTTTGCCAATTCATATGAAGAGAAGACCAATGTTTCGGAAACGAAGAACCAACTTTGAAGTCATGAATGTTCAAGATCCTTACAAGAAACTCGAAGTTTTAGTTTGCATGACAGAGATAAAACTAAATAGTTTTAAACAGAGTATGGAGAAGGATAAAAGTAAGATCAAAATTGTAGAAGAGAGAGTTCGACGACAACGACAACAACAACAGAATGAACTCGAAAGGCGCCGTCCACAGCAACTGCAGAATGAAGATGAAAGAAGGCCTGAACAGCAAGTGAATGAAGGCAATCATAATAATAATAATAATGATAATGATCAAGAAGTATGGAGGTGGGAAGGGCCGCCACCGGAGTGGATAGTTAAGACGATAGAGAATTACGGCGGAGAGAACTTGAAGTATTTGTTTAGAAAAGTGCTGACGATAAGCGATGTAGTCGGGCAGCAAAATAGGTTGCTACCGACGAGAAAAGATATGCGTCAAGTTGTGATACCATACTTGACAGAGGAAGAAAGAAGTGAATTGGAGGAGATAAATGAATTGAATGTTATGGTAATTGATGAGAGTGGAACAGAGTACAAGACAATGATACTGAAATGGTATAGTTCATTGAAGGCTCATAGGATTATTGGTCCTGATTGGTATAACTTTGTGAGGAACAATAAATTGGAGCCTACTCATCATGTGGTTTATGTTTGGGGGTTTAGAGTTACAGGTAAGCTTTGGCTTGCTTTTGATTATGCTCTCACTGGTAAATGAATGTTTTTAGAACCAGTGATTCAAAGCATTCCAAGATTTGTTTGTTTGTCTTTTTTTTTTATATTTATATATATATATTAGTTTTGCCTTTATGTGTTTAATTCTTTCTGGAATGATGAAATTTTGTAATTCCAGTTCAACATATAAATATGAATAAAATTTCTGAGCTAGATCATTTTTTTTTTAAGATTTTGGTTTACATACTTTTAATGTGACCTTCTTTCTATTAATCCCTCCTGTAAATTAACAAAAACAGAGCAGGTACTATATTAAATTTCAATCTGTTGGATTGTTCTTATCATCAGTCTTAGTTTTTATATTTTATGATGGCTTGAGACTTGTTATGGAGTATTTCTTTTTTCTGAGTTGGTATTCCTGCTGTCAAGCATTAGTTTGTTGATGCTTTTCAGAAAAGTTTGATAAATGAGTTTATTTCTTTTTCATTTTTTTTTTAAAGGGAGTTGAATATTCGACTTTCTGCATGAAAGTTAATCACACTGTCACTTGTCTATTGCTTCTACTTTTCATATTAATGTTTTGTTATTCTCTCTTCTCAAACTGCTACATTACACTCAATACCATGATAACAAATATATGATGATACATATAACAATTAGGCATAAACAATTTGTCCATTTCCCACTTTTCTTATACACATCTCCATGTGATACATTAAAGAACATTGCACATTTTGGCACTGAAGTTAGATTCCTTTGACTCAACCTCAAAAGACATACATTATACAAGTGCAAGGCTTATCTAAGATTAATTATACACTTAAGAACTTGTCACTGATGAAGATGATGGTGTATCAAATTCATCAAGATAATCAAAGCCACGAAAGTCTTCGCCTTCTTCTCTTTCTTCTGTCATTGTCCAGCAGGTCGGCGGTATCTCCCCATCCTCCATCAGCTCCACCACCTGCCACCATTTCCGTAAGTAAACCAATTAATGCATGCATTAGGCTAACTACTAGTAATAGTACCTCATTCATGGAAGGGCGCCATGTTGAGGCTGTTCTGATGCAAAGAGAAGCGGCAAAGGCCAACCTTTTCAGCTCTACAATGTCGTATTCATCGCCGAATCTCAGATCAACTAGCATTTCCACAGTACCATCATTTAGATAAGGCTTCGCCTGAAATTACAAACCATGAACTTAACCGGAAATGGAATTCATTAAACGTAACTAATATAGTAATGGACTCAATTTTACCCAGCTTAGCAAGCTCTTCTGAGCCCCATCCACCGGTTTTCTGCCTGATATTATCTCTAACAGGAAGACACCAAATGCAAACACATCCGTCTTCGCGTCGATGATACCATGTGTAAAATACTCCGGTGCCAAGCATCTACATTTCTCGTATTTGAGTTTGCAAATTCATTATGCAATCTATGATAAATAAATTCTATGAATTAAGTTCAGTATCAAATTTAAGAGTTTTAATTCCAACCCAAATGTTCCTTCTATTGGTTCTGCAATATAACAGTGATCCTGCTCTGCAGGAAGCCATCTTGCCAATCCAAAGTCTGAAATCTATATCATCACAAAGACTCAAATGTTTGCACTGCTTATAAAATTATTTGTGCTTTAAATTAACAGATATATACCTGAGGTTCAAAGTTTGATGTCAAAAGTATGTTTGATGCTTTGATGTCTCTATGAATGATCTTTCTCTGGCATCCTCTGTGCAGATAATGAAGTCCCCGGGCTGCACCGACAGCGATCTTATACCTCACTTTCCAGGCCATTGGAGCTAAGTTCTTATCTGTCGAAATTCAAGACAATAATTCAAATGTTTCTATTGTTCATCTATCTTTTGTTTTTGGTGATTGTTTTGATTACCATGAAGGTGAGAAGAGACTGAACCATTGGAAGATAACTCGAAGATGAGATAAAGCTCATGTTCAATGCAACAGCCTAAGAGTGCAGAGACATTGGGATGCTGAACATGGCTCACAATGCCGAGCTCTTTCAAGAACTCCTTCACCTTCTGCTCTTCAGTAGATGCTCTTGTCAGCCGTTTTACAGCGATATTCCGGTCATCGTCAAGCACTCCTTTGTACACCTCTGCATATCCTCCTCTTCCTACTAAGTTTTCTGTCACAACTCAATATTCCAAAGTTGTCAAGAAAAACTTAAACATTTTTTTTTTGGTAGAAAGAAAGACTTGCAATGTTTACAAACCTTGGTTGAAGCCATTTGTTGCATGGTTGATTTCTTCATAAGAGAAGCATTTCCAAGTTGGTTTGTAAGAAGGATTCAAGTTTGTTTTGAGCTCATGGACTGGAGTGGAAGATGCATGTGAATCTTCTTCATTGTTGTTTGAAGCTTCTTCATCTGTTGCTATTGTTGTTGTTCTTCTTCTTCTTCTTCTCATTCTAATGGAGATGGATATCTTTCTTAGACTCAAGAGATGCATTCAAAGCTGTTAGAATCCTTTGGAGAAGAAGAGTGTTTGCTTCTCTTTGTATAATGAACTTGTTTCTTTGGTTATATTTGTCTCTTCAATGTTAAATTATAGTTTTTCTAATAATGCAATATTTAATTGAAAGATTGAATAGAGTAATAGAAAAATAGTGCTCATGCTTAGCTTTTGTGCTTACTATGTCTTTCTCATTGTTTAGAGTTAGAGATAAGAGAAAGGTTTTCACTTTTCTCCGACTCCCAGGAATATTTCTCTTTTCAAGGGAAAGAATAGAGGACTTTGTTGTTCAAGTCCAATGCCCTCTTAATTTAAAAAACAAGAAGGATTAATAGAATATTTTGATTAGAAAACCGGCTACAAGGATTAATGAAAGAAACTTCTATTGTAAATCTTAATTTAAAAAGAATATGACGATCAATTTTTGACTATGTGCACACCCTGATTATTGCACTTATCTCATTTGTCAAAAATAAATAAAATACTTGATCAGTGTATTCGCCTCTTATATAGTACAGAGTAGTGTATAAAGAGGCAAAATAGTGTGGATTAAAGAAAGGGGAGAAAATTTGGTTAGAAGTTCAGAGGATTATTCCAACTTGAATTAATGAAAGAAAAAAAATATATTATAAATGTTACATACATAAAACTAACAGAAATTGAAGATGAACAGCTAATTGCAACTTGTGTTAGTAATTCTGTATTTGGAACAAATTTCAACAAAAAATAACATTTTGATTTTTCTCCATAAATATAATTTATTTATATGAAGATCTTGATCTTTTTGTTTCTTGTTATATCATACATATAATAAGAAAATAATATATGTTTGTATCCAACAGTATAGATACCCTTGAGCATAAACATACATCTGTTATACAAAGAACATCAATATACCTATTATTTTAAAAAACACACACATTAAGAGTATAATATGGTAAACTTTAGTAGACCTTCACAAACATGAGAAATTTCTAAAAGGAAAAAAAAAATAATTACACACACTAACCAAATCCCTTTTAAAACAAAAGAGAGTTGTGAATTCAATTAATTAATTAACAGAAAGAATAACCATAACAACCATGACATAAATCTCCTGAGAAAGTGCTCATAGATAGTAATTTAAGTCTTCAGAAAACAGATACAAAGCTGTGATTCTAAGTGAAGGTGAGTGATAACTTGTGCACTGACATAATGATAAAATACTGCAAGATATTGCAAGCTCATAGGCTTATTAACCCTATAAATATTTATATATGATGGTGTCTAATGTTTGGCTGCCAGAATATCTAGAGAAAATATAAAACAGTGTGAAAAATTAAGTTGTTGATTCATAAAAGATTACAGAGATTTGAAACTTTCCAGGGAATTTTGTAACTTTGTTGTGAGAATTGCAGGGATGGATCGACACCTTTTCTCACATGTAGAGTCCTTCTGGGACACCTTCCTTCTTCTTGAACATGACTTTCTCCTTGGCCTTTTTGAAGTCTGCATGGGTTACCTGAAACAAACACTGGTTGATTAAAAATGGGAAATGCACTGAAGATTGTTGGTTATTGAATGCTGTTAATAACACAGATTAAATTTGTTCTAGAGTGGGATTCCAAGTTAATTAGCATATTAATTTGTCAAACACAACATCAATAGCACCTGAACTAGAAAGAGTCCCAATATGGATCACAACCTCATAACATTAAGTTGACCATATTTCATCTGATCTACAATCAGCACAACATTGGTAAAGTTTGTCACATTATTCTGATGTTTCGTCTATGCAATAGCACACACGAGGTTTTTAGTATTACTCTCAAGAAGCAGTCATCTAAAGTATTCAAGTCAACTGCTTGTTAGAGACCAATGTAAGTAAACTATGAAGAAAAACCTATTATTAACACCCAATTACATTCGTCCGTACATGCACACATATGTTAGATAAAAAGCACCAGGAACATGTTGGGAAAGAGTCCAGAGCAATGAGACAGAAAAAGAGTAGAAAGTAGTGGCACCATTAAGAAAAATCAACATTCAAATGTGTCCATTGCGTATATACACTAACATATATGACTTAATGATCCAACAGAACAATCTTAGCAATCTTAAACATGCAACCAGGATGACAAAGAAGTTCATTGAACAGCTTTACCTTCATTCTGCGTTCCCTTAAAGCAAGCAACCCGGCTTCAGTACAGATTGCTTTAATATCAGCACCTGAGAATTCATCCTTGGTCATAACAAATTCTTCTAAATTGACATCTTCGGCTAAAGTCATTCGGGATGTATGTATCTGCATGGATAAAATAGTAAGTGGCGTAAAGTAAAAAAGCAATGATTAGCAACTAAACATAAGAAAAAATGATTGTTGACCTGAAAGATTCTTCTTCTTGTCTTTATATCTGGAAGAGGAAACTCGATCTTCCTGTCAATTCGACCAGGTCGAAGCAAAGCAGGGTCAAGGCTTTCAATTTTGTTTGTTGCTAGAATGACCTTGACATCACCTCTTGAGTCAAAACCATCCAACTGGTTAAGTAACTCCAACATAGTTCGTTGTATTTCACGTTCTCCTCCAGAATGAGCATCATATCTACAAGAAAAGCGCTTAGAGACCATAGTGTTACAGAGTAGCATGCAAATGGATACTAAACTTTTAATCATGTAAAGCAATGGTTTTATTTTTACCTTTTAGTACCCACTGCGTCTATTTCATCAATGAATACTATAGAGGGAGAAAGATCATCAGCAACCCTAAAAAGTTCCCTGACTAGTTTGGGGCCATCACCTAGATACTTCTGAATCAACTCACTTCCAACAACTCTCAGGAAAGTAGCCGAGGTTGAGTTTGCTACCGCCTAGGAAAAATGAGATCAGCAAATACATTCACAATGTAATTAAGAAGAGCATTAAATTCAAGCAAAAAGGTATCTCAACTAGAAAGCAACTTTCAGAAGACAACAGATTAACGTGACAACTTCTTCTCACACACAAGGAATAGCAAACAAACAGAAAAAAAAAAAAGTGGTGGCAAAAATATGCACTTGAAAAGAAGCTGACCTTTGCAAGCAAAGTTTTCCCAGTACCAGGTTCCCCATAAAGTATGACTCCCTTCGGGGGCTTAATACCAATGTCTTCATACAGCTCAGGATGGGTCAAAGGAAGCTCAACCGCTTCCTTGATTTCTTGAATTTGTGCATCCAAGCCACCAATATCAGCGTAAGACTCCAAAGGAGCTTTTTCAACCTTCATAACAGAGACCATTGGGTCGACTTCATCTTGCAAAAGGCCAACAACCGAAAGGACCTGGAAGAAAAAAAGAAATTATTACAAAAGGAATATTAATTAACTAAAAAAAAAAGAATTTATACTTTAGTGACAAACTTACGTTGACTAAGTTTAAACCAATAGATATTAAATATCAGAACAAGACCCAATGATTGATAAGAAGATAGAAATTATAATTGTAAAATATATTTAATTCATAAAACAGACAAATCTGACAATGAAACACTTCTGTCATGTTTCCAGTATTTCAGTATGCCAGGAACCACATTTGCTGGTGCATTCACTCATGCAGTCAGGCAGCCCTGCATATGTGGCTGCCTAAAACCCATTTTAGGACAGTAATATAAAAAGTACTTGAAAGAACTATTTCCAATATACAGCAACATACCCATGCACCCATATAATACAACCAAACTAACACAATGTCGATACTAGTGAGCGCCCTCTTGAGCGCTCTTGTGTTTACTCAATCAAGCCATTGCATGGGGGTGCTGGCAATAGGTTGTTTACTCATCTCAAATCCATGATTCTCAGGTCCTACAAATGGCAGGATAGGCCATTTTCTTGTCAATCTATGACTCAAAGGTGGAAACCATAAGGATACTCTCAAGGCTACCCTTTGGAGCATCATATCTTCTTTAATTGGCAATGCTTTTAAGATTTGAAAACATATCCAATTAAAAAAAGACAAGCGCAATTGAGATAACAAACTACTTAAAAGATATATTCCTTGGTCATACCATGTTCATATATTATAGAGCTCTCCAAAGATCTAAATTACAGGCACTCAACAAAGAAGACAACTCCTAATGTGAAGATGGCACAATGCACGGCACCTATGAGGCAAATAAGTTTCATTGGCTTAACAATATTAACAGGAAAATGGCTCCAATTCAAAACTGCAGTGAAGGCTAAACAAATCAACTGTGACTCTTACAAACAATCTGTAACAATTCAAAGCAACAACACAACAAATGGAGGGACGCTACCAACAATATGTATTAGACAATAGAAGAAAAGATGGCCATTCAGCATTAAGCTTCAATACAGATTGATTGTAAGGAGAAAAGTTGTTGATTATAGAACGAAATATAAATATGAGCTTATAAAAACCATAAACAAGTCATTGACACGAGTCTATTCCTTGTCCCACTTCAGTCATTTTCTAAATAATATCTCCTGTAGAGAATGCCGATAAGATTCTTTGGCACTTACCAGAGGATTACCTGGTCAACATATCTCTGTCACCTATAGCTACCAAAGATCTTACCAATGAAAAATTGAAGCTTCTTCAAAATCCAAACCCTAACCAATACTTAATTCCTCATATAATTAAAGTCCCAAAGCCCAGCCATTCTCCCCACAATTTGAAGACAAGATCAATCAGTGCAAAATCTAGTAAAATTCAACTCACTCCAATAAAATCAATCAAAACCATAAAATTTTAGAAATCAATTTGAAAGATATCACCTTGTTGTGCATGAGAATCGCGCAACCAGGTTCAAGCTGATCTTTATCAACAAAAGAGAGGATGCTAACATAGTACTCCGGCCCGACCGAGCTGGAAACAATAGCATGGTTCTCATCAATAAGCTCCTCCAAATTCCCAACACTCATCGGAGAACCCCGTAGATCGTCCACCTTCGACCGATCTTCCTCATTCTTATCCTCATGGGGCTTCAATCGCTCCTGACTAGCCACGAACTCCTCCTCCATTAGAAGATAATCTTTGATCCGCTCCAGCTTCAGCAACCGAAGCTTGCACTTGGTCAGCGGGGTCACCGTAGGCAACCGAGCCGCCGCCTCAGGCCCTTTCTGCTTACGCTGCCGGCGACCAACACGGCTCGGCGGCGCTGCAGGCTCGAACTTCTTCTCCTTCTTATCTCCATCCTGCTTCCTCTCTCCGGGGAGCCCTTGCCTCCCCATCCCTCCCGGCGTTCCTTGCCCCATGGCTTCCGATCAGAGAACTAGGGTTTCGATTTGGGATTCGAGAAGAAGAGATGATGAGCAGCGAATGGGCTATAAACGGGTCGGATCTTATGTTCTTATACCCATAAACCCGTTAACGTTGAGCTGTTAACGGGTTCGGATTCTATGATCTTTATACCCAAACCCGGAGAGCTGCTAACGGGTCGGCAAAGGTTAACGGGTCAAATTTAGATTTTTGCAGATAAACCCTCTATTCTTTTTTAATTTAAAACCTCATGCATTCTATTCAATAAAATCCTTCTTTTCTTTATAAATTAATTACTTACATTAGACCTTATCTCAAACTGAAAGATCTCTAATTTTTATGCAAATTAATGAAGCAAAGTGATATTAATATATTATATATATGCATACATGTTCTTTCCTGTTTGTTAGGAAATTTCCATTGAAATGCAAATGTTTGAACCTGTTCCCATTGAGGAAGCAATCTATTATTTTAATTTTTCTAGTGCCTATTTGTTTTGAATTTATTTAACAATGTGAATGGAAATCAATAGGATCATGTTGGTTAATATCTAAACATGTTTGTTAACTCAATGAATAACATGTTGTTTTGTTTAATTAATTGAATATCAAAGTTAATGGTTGGAAGATGACACATCCAATGCAAAGTCTTTTGTCTTGTTGGAAGAACCTTGTTGTTTCCCATTAATGGTGGAATTGGTCATAAACATTGTTTCCAAGTGGCAAAACAATCTTCAAAGTTGGAGACAATGTTGTTCCTCTAATCATCTTGTGGAGAAATGAGTTTGATCTTTTTGTCCTTTTTAATAGTGGCCATGAAACACTGATGTTTTTCTTTGATGTTTATCTTGTTTTCAGGGCTTAATCATCTTGCTTACAAGTGTTTTGTTTTGTCTATTTTTTTTATGACCACTTTCAATGTAGCTTCTTTTTTTTAAATTTATTCAAATTTGGATTCTAATATATATATATATATATATATCAAGGAATGCATTCTGTTTCTGTGTATCATTTTGAACAGCAGAAAAGAGAAGTAACTGATACTTTAGAGAAAAGTACCGATACTTTAGTGAATTCAATGCAAATAGCATTCTTATTTTTAAGTAATTTAAATAGAGATTAAAGAAAACTAGATAGAATGGCATATGAGGAATTCATGCTGATATCAAGAATTGGTTTGTTATGTATTAATAAATTCAAGAGTTTGAATAGCAGAAAAAAAAAATACTGATACTTTAAGGAATTTGATACACTTTCTTCATTAATTTTTTGTTGTTTGAACAATTTATAACTTTGTATGAACTTTCGATAATACTTGAAACGTAAGTATAGAGATTTATCGAAAGCGAGATAACATTATTATCACTGACTAAACTTCGAATTTTCGGTCAATGGCTACATACCAAATCTTTTTTTTTTTTTTTTCTGCAGGCCAAGTCAACATCAACATTTTCATGGAGTTTGTTGACAATTCAGTGATTCATAAGAACAAGGAACAATTGAAAGAGACTTAAATTTTATTTTTTAATACAAAAAGGTATAACAAACAATGTTTTCTTTGATTCTACACGTGAAATGAAATCAAAGAACAAAACATCAAATTATTTTTACTGAAAAATTCAAAAAAGGTTGCCAATGAATGTAGGATATTAAGGTGGATTAGTTCAATTTTTTGTCCATTTGCATTGAAATTAGCTTTCCCAACCTTTTGCATTTTGTCTAGCTTGATTATTAATTTAAAATTATCCAATATCATGTTGTGTGATTACAAAAAATAAAAAATTAAAAAAACCGAACTTCTTTCAATGGTAAATAATCTTTAATTCATCTCTATATTACTTGAAAAAAATCATCGAAATGTATGTATATATACATAATAAAACCTTAATTATTTCCCCTTGATTTTTTTATTTTTTAATATTTTTTAATAATATTGCATAATGAAAAAAGAGAGAGAAAAAAAAACACACACACACACTCTCTAAATCATGCCCAAACCTTTTTGTTTAAATCATGAATTTGTATGATTAAAGGAACTTTTGAATCTTTGATTGTTTGTAAAGTTCTCCATCTAATAATGTTATCTTACAAATAATTGTTGTAATTAATTCAGTATTATTCACCAATTCTAGATTTTGCTTTCTTAAAAATCCTTTCATTTATTTAAAGAAAATAAAAGCCTTTCCATTAATTCGCTTTTTTGCACAACTTTATAAATTCCAATTATGTGAATTGATAGATATTCAAACTATCATTGACATAATTCCCCCAAATTTATTGATTGTAATAATTTCACACAATTAACATTTTCCTATCAATTAAAATATTTCAATTGTATTTTAATGGAAAATAAAACTTATAAGAAGAAAAAAGAAAAGAAAAGAAAATCATTGTTAATAGATCAGCAATTGGGTCTAAATCATGACAAACTTATAATTGATGGAATTGTATTAATCCAAACAGATAAATTCAGAAGATGATTCCAATTCCACAATGTTTTTTCATTCTTATCAGCTTTGCAATAATTAATTGATTAATTAATTATTGAAACAGTTAAATGTTTCATTCTGTCAAGTGGTTTGACAAAAACTAAGAACTCCAATTTATGTTTCAATGTCTTGCCTTTTAATTACATTGACTGTATCACAACCACTAAAAACAAAATATTAGCATTTCTTTTTTAAAATCTTTGCTATAGCCATTGTTATTTCATTATCCACAATTATTGGTTTAATTTTTTAGTTTTCTTTTTAATTTTATAATTTTGACCCATGGATTTTATAGGAACCACACACTTTAAACAAATCTATCTGCAGTTTAGTGAGAATGTTATAACAATGATAGATTTTTTTTTCAGGTTAGTGTTATTTTTATTTTTATTTTTTAATAAAAGTGGATAAACCAATACTTTATTGAAAAAGAAGAGCAAAAGCTCGAAAGTACGACTCACGAGGTAAACAAAGTAAAGAGTTCTCACCAGCAGTGAAGAACTCAGAAAAAAAAATACAAATAAACAAATAAAGCAGCTGGGAAAGTGAAGAGATCCGTCTGGAGTCACAGGACAGTCCGAGCTGCAGGAAGGAGTAGATTACTCCTGAATCAATGGAGTGGGTTAGTGTTATTTTTGTTTACATAATAATTACACATAATAATTCTAACTCGAAACCACTTAAATAATTTATTTTTTTTATATTTTGTATCAAATCTTGTTGTTTATCATTTAATTTATTAATTAAATTTAAAATAGTATGAAAACATTTATTTTTTAATTAAATAATCACCACAATTCTCATCTAAGTTTTTAGTTTAGTACATAAGTGGTATTTCTTATGGTATATTAATGTATTTTTTTTTCTTAATCTATTTAATGGAGCACCTTTCTTAATAAACATACATGGATTAACTATTGAAAATAACAAAAATCGAGAAATCACTATTTTAATAATTATATAAAAACTTTAGAGTGTTTTACAAAATATTTTAATTGATTTTTCTTCAATCAAATTATCTTTCAAGTTTTAGACCAAAGAAAAACAAATATTTTTATAAATTCAAAACCTTTTACTTAAACGATCTAATTTTTTTTTTTTATCGCTTGAATCAAATCCTCTTATTTTTCAGTTAAAATTAACTAGTAATAAATAATATTTTTTAATTAAATAATTATTACAAATATGTTCTATGTTTTTAGTTTAGGACATAAGTGGTATTTCTCATGGTTATTAGCCTATTTATTTTATTATTTTAATGTATTTGGGGTAGCAACTTTTTAATTTAAAAAACATATGGAATAACTTTTGAAAATAACAAAAATTGAGAAACCACTATTTTAACAATTATATATATATTTTTAATATTTTTAAAAAAATATTTTAAATTGATTTTTTTTATTGGATCAAATTATCTTTTAAGTTTTAGACTAAAAAAAAAAAATCACTTTTATAATAATTCATCCAGGTATAAAAATACTTAATTTATTCAGAAAGCCACTTGTCCAACTCAGACAGATAATAAATTAATTAATTTATTATATATTTTTTAATATTCTAATAATCCGGATCCAAACTTAATATTTTTTTATATTTAAAATATTTATAAAATTTTAAAATAAAATTTAAATAAATAAATAAATAAAATAAACCAGGGAGCAAACTATTGCAAGGCAGACCCGGGTCTGTTCTTCTAAACAAGGTCAACTAGCCAGCCTCCCGCGTGTATCCTACACCCCATCCCATGCTCCTGTGTCTCATCTAAACAGGAAAAAACCACTGTTCAATAATCTCCACCGTTAAAAGAAAACACGTAAACCATTGGACGGTTATGATGATTCAAACTTGGTGTTCGCTGTTTTATTCCATACAGCGATTTATTCATCACATGATTGGTTGGCTTAACAGCGAATCATGAATTGACACGTATTGATAGGACAAGAGATTAACCTCTACCGCGGAGAAGTCTATGCTGGAAGTCTTCACCACTCGGCCGCCATTAAAAGCATAGACAAGCTCAGCATCGTCTTCTACTCCCGTTCCTCGATCTTCCTTGCGAGTTTTAGGGTTTGGATTGGGGGAGATCCGAGAGGAAGGAGGTGGGATCTAGGGGTTGTTGGATCGAAGAGGATGCAGAGGAGCAGTAGGCATTTGGATCGGTGTGGGACGATGACGAGGGAGAAGCGAGGGCTTGACCCTGCTGATGGGGAGGCCATCCACCCTGAGCCCAAGCGCCCTAAGGTTCCCGCTCTTGCTAGGTATAAGAATGAATGGAATTAGAAGTTATTTTTTCTGAAATTGTTGTGTTTTATAGCTTCTTCTTGTGTTGTTTTGATCACTTTCCTCCGCGGTGGGGGTTTGTTTAATTAGAGTGTTTCGTTGTTTATTTGGAGTTTTGGATCGAGATTTATTGGAAAGATTGCGACTTTCGGGCTTTTGGTGAGAAATGGGGGAGAAAATTGGATTTTAGTTTGGATTGGGTGGTTGGTGAGAGTTCGTTGAGAGCAGAGTGTTGAGAAATGAATGATCTTGTGATTTCAATTTCAACTGGAATGGAAACTCAGTTGTTATGTTTTCTCAGTTCATTCCTTAGAGGTCTCTTATTTTATTCCGAGATTGTAGATGAACAAATGGTTTCTTTGAGCCTTTCAAACTGACAGATCAGTGATGTTGGTTGAGACAATAAGCTAGCTGAGAGCAAACACACTGGTTTGTGGCTATGTACTGGAAGTTGTGTCAGTAGTTGAACTTGCTCTTAAATATGGCTATTCTTTATGGATTACCACTTATAGTATTGTTCATAGGTATTGGAAAAGAAGAGGGAAGGAGGATCCGAAGATGTGGATATTCTGGATGTATTGGGGTTGAGGAAAAATAGAAGAATGGAGAAGAAAAAAATAATATTGATAAGGAAATGAAAGGAGATGTGCTGATAAAGTTTAGTTTAGTTTTGTTTTCCTTTGGTTATTTTTCATTCATTTCTTTTATGTCTTATTTCATTATTTCTTATTTGTTTTTACATCTCTATCCTTTCTATTTACTATGTTTGCTAAGTATTATGTAATCTATACAGTGTTTTCTTTTGGTCATGTTTATGTTTTTTTTCCCTTCTTATCAAGTATTTATATGTTAATATGTTATGCATTCCATGCAGCGTGATTGTGGAAGCACTCAAGGTTGATAGCCTGCAGAAACTTTGTTCATCATTGGAGCCTGTCCTTCGGAGAGTTGTGAGCATCTCCAACAATACTTTTTGCTTCATTTAGTGAACTAAGGCATAGTGTCGTTTCGTTCTATGTTTATTCCAACTTTATTCTAGCAGACTGACATGAAGAGTCAGTGAATCATGAAATATTTAATTCTTCTGAATTTTTTCATTAAGATTGCTTAAATTTCTCTGATAAATGAGGCAACTATACCCTTTAAAGTATTATTTACTCTACTTTTGATCTTGCCTTTGAAGAACCAAGATATGTTTGTGCTATTTGTTTGATTATTTTTTTATTTTTTTTTTTTTGGCTTAAATAGGTCAGTGAAGAAGTGGAACGTGCTTTGGCAAAATTGGGACCCGCAAAACTGCCGGGAAGGTATGAGATTGACATTCGTTTGGCAGAACACTAGGAACTTCTTAGACTTTGTATCTAATGGACTATTCTTAAGTATAATTATAATAATATGTTGGGAATTTAATTGAATCTTTTGACTCATGTCACTCATCTATGTATAATGAAAAAAATTGGTGAATGTTATACAGCCATAGATTCTTTGGCAGCTGGCAATAGGCGTACCATCTGTTGCACAGAATTATATGGAAGGAGTGCTAAAGTTATTTTCCTTTTGTTGATGGTCATATGAAGCTAAGAAAATAATTTTTTTGAATAATATACATTCTCAAGTTTTTCTTTTGAATGGAAATCTTGCCCACCAGTCATAGATGCAACTTAACAGAAAGAGGTGCCTTTTGATTAATAATGCATGGCTTTAATTATTTAATCATGAAAAGTATTGGATAATTAGTCAATAACTTTTGAAATTAATAGTTCAATTATGGTTGTCACAGTTTAGTCAATAACTGAATTCCTTTTCCCTTGATGATTATATGATATGGTGCAGTTCTAGTGCAACCTTTTTCTAAAATAATTTGTCTCGGAGCTTCTACACTTGTTTCTGTGTTCTTGTAAAAGCAAACAGGTATTTGTTAATGTTAGTTAATAAGAATTTTAGTAAGAAGTGATTGGTAATTTTCTAGAAGAGCTATAAGTTGTTTCAGTCAATCTTCTAAATATTTTCTTAGATACTTGTTTGGATGTAGAATTATTCCTGGAGCAGCAATGGTAGGTGAGGTGGACTTATTCATCAAGATAAACTTACTCTATCATTATCTCTCTCTGTATGAAATACAGATCTTCACCGAAACAAATAGAAGGACCTGATGGAAGAAACCTGCAGTTGCAGTTCAAGTCAAGATTATCACAACCACTTTTCACTGGAGGAAAAGTTGAAGGGGAGCAGGGTGCTGCAATACATGTTGTATTACTTGACACCAGCTCTGGTCGTGTCATAACCACAGGACCTGAGTCATCTGCAAAACTTGATGTTGTTGTCCTTGAGGGTGATTTCAACAATGAAGATGATGATGACTGGACTGAAGAAGAATTTGAAAGTCATGTAGTCAAAGAACGGGAAGGAAAGAGGCCACTTTTGACAGGAGACTTACAGATATCCTTGAAAGAAGGGGTAGGAACCCTAGGGGAGCTTACCTTCACTGACAACAGTAGCTGGATAAGAAGTAGGAAATTTAGGCTTGGTTTGAAAATTGCATCAGGCTTCTGTGAGAGTATTCGTGTTCGAGAGGCTAAAACAGAAGCATTTATGGTTAAGGATCACAGAGGGGAATGTAAGCCTGCTGCTCGTTTCCACTGCTTGGTTCTTTAGTTTGTCATGGAACATGTTTGTGGTTAAATTGATTTCTTTTTATTTTTAGTATACAAGAAACACTTTCCACCTGCCTTGAAAGATGAGGTATGGCGATTGGAGAAGATCGGCAAGGATGGTTCATTTCACAAGAGGTTGAATAAGGCTGGAATCCACACAGTAGAAGATTTTCTCCGTATTGTTGTCAGGGATCCTCAAAGGCTGCGGAAAGTAAGATTCCTTATACAAATTGTTTGTTTCCTTGTGCTCATGGCTTGCGGTTCTTATCAATTTTCTCTTAATGCTTTAGATTCTGGGTAGCAGCATGTCGAATAAGATGTGGGAGGTTCTTGTGGACCATGCTAAGACTTGTGTTTTGAGCGGAAAGCATTATGTGTATTATGCTGATAATACGAGAAGTGTGGGGGCAATTTTTAACAACATATATGAGTTCACAGGGTTAATTGCTGGCGGACAATATTACTCAGCCGAATCTCTTGCGGACGGCCAAAAGGCAAATGTTCTTCATATATATACTTTTTTTTTAATATAATATATAAGACTGCTAACAAAATGCATCCCTTTGTATTTTCAGGTGAAAATGAAAGTAAATATGATGAATTCTGAGATAGTATATTTCATTTGTTATTTTGCAGGTCTTTGCTGATTCATTGGTGAAGAGGGCCTATGATGATTGGATGCAGGTTATTGAGTATGATGGCAAGGTTCTCTTGAACTTCAAGGAGAAGAAGAAGGCCACTGCTTCTCCAAAGGAATCATTGTCAGGTCAAGCAAATTATCCCACTTCATATGATCAGCAAGTCTATCGACAGCTCCCTGCCATCACAGCTGTTGATCAACCAACTGTTGATGCAGGAGTTCTCGGAGGTAAGATGAATGTGTATTTCATATGTAGCTCTGCATTGTCCATTATTGGTCACCGGCAACAAGATCACTTTCATTGTGGATAGACATAAATTATTTTGCTGGTCCCCCCATCTTCCATAAGTTAAAATAGTATGGATTCCTGACTTCTTCATTTGTTATTTCAGGAGTCTCCACCGAATACAATGGGAATCAATTAATCAAATACTCCACCCATAACCAGCACATGCCATCCAATGGACACACACAATTTGAAATCACTTCACTTGCTCCACAAAACCAGTTAGTCAGCTCATCTCCCCAAACTCAAACTAATAAAATCAACAGCATGGGACTGGTGTTGGGACCTCCACCGCAGACAACCATAGAGTTCCAGGCCCTGAATCCACCTGTCCTATCAACAAACTTAAATTCAAACGAGGACTGGACCCCTCATCAACGGGACAACCAGGCCGTCGATGATTTTTTCTCTGAGGAAGAGATCCGCATGAGAAGTCATGAAATTCTTGAAAATGAAGATATGCAGCATTTGCTTCGTGTCTTCAGCATGGGTGGAGCTTCAGTTATACATGAGGATGGATTGGGCTATTCATCTTATTCTCCTTTCCCGAACTTCAACTTTGATGAGGATCGGTCCCGGTCCTCTGGTCGGGCTTGTGCTGGATGGCTTAAAATCAAAGCAGCTATGAGATGGGGCATTTTTATCAGGAAGAAAGCTGCAGAAAGGAGAGCTCAACTTGTTGAGATCGATGATTAGTTACGTTCATCAGTTGTTATCTGACTTCCTGGCACAATTTACAGATTATAGTGTCAGCAATAATCATCAAACAAGAGAATACAAGTTGATCAGAAGTCTAATCTACTTGTATACAGTGCATATCTGTATAGTAAGTTATGCTGTTGTTTTGACATTTATATTTTGTTAATGCACACATCCTTCCTTGAAGACCGGCTATACATCGACGAAACAATCTTAGTTTTGGAGGATGATTTATGCTAAATCACTAGGATGTAAAGATGTCTAAGACTTTTTAGATGTTTTTGGCGTAGTGTATTAAAACCACTTGAATTCTGATGATGCTACTATCAATTACTTAATTTGTGGTGTTTATTGCTTGGCTTGAATGGGGAGTTGAGGCGTTATATTTCACTTAAAATTTTTCTAGTTCTCACAGTTTGTTAGCTTGGAAGATGATCAATATGTGTGTGTATATATCTATGTTTATGTCAATGCGTATGATTTGGTTAAAATTGATTGAATGTTGTAGTGAGATATTTTGTTTAGTTGGCTTTCACATATCTAAACTAAACCAAGTAATTGATTATATATATATATATATATATAATAACATGGATAAATTAATATGGTGAACTACCTGAGCTATGGATGAAATATATGTTTACTTAAGTTTGTGTATATTATAATTCTTTTTCTAATGTTTGAAGATATGTTTACAGTGCAATACAAACTTTTTTTTTTCCCATAGGAATATATAAATACAGCTAAAAAAAAAAAATGAGAACTGATTCATGTTGTTTAAATAAAAAAAAATAATTTAAAAAAATCAAGAGTCGATGTTTTTAAAGGAAAATTGAGAATATTATGAAAAAAATAAAAATAATAACACGCCCGGTGGGACTCGAACCCACAATCGCCTGATTAGAAGTCAGACGCCTTATCCATTAGGCCACGGGCGCTTGGTGTCGAAATGATTGAAATAGAAATATATAATATAAAATATTTTAAAACCCTATCAAAACCCTCATATATACGACCTTTGATTCAGTTGGATCTTCAGCAATGGCGGACGATGAGTTGGTGCTCGCGACCTCGGCCGTGGACGCCGGCATCGCTTGCTGGGACCTCAGATCCGGCTCCGAGCGTCTACGCCACCGTCCCTGCGCCTGCGCTCCTGCTGGCCTCCTCGCGGTTGGCTGCGGCCGCTTCCTTGCAGCCTCCCAGCTCCCCGACCACCCCTCCTCCACCTCAGCCCCCATCTTCTTCTTCTCCTGGGATAAAGTATCAATCACCACTCTTTATCCCTCTCTTTCTCTCTCTGTGTCTGTTTCTTCATTCCTGATCTACTTCTCCTGTTTGCAGCCTCAGGTGGAGGTGCGGAGCTTTCCCGCTGAGCCAATCTGTCCGCTTCTCTCCAACTCCGATGGAACTTTCATCTTCGGCGGTGGCTCCTCGGGATCCATCTATTTATGGGAGGTGAGCTGTTCTCAATCTTGTTTTCTCTCAATTTTGTCTAAAGGTTTCAAATTTCCCAGTTTTCCAAACAAAGCTCCAGTTTGGTTTACTTGTTTGATGAGCTTATCGTACCATTTAACTTCTCTCTTCAGTTATTTCAGTATCAATCTTATTCTCTCAGGTGTCCAGTGGAAAGTTGCTTAGCAAGTGGAATGCCCATTACCGTTCTGTTACTTGTCTCACCTTGTCAGATGATGAATCCATGCTCATCTCTGGATCTGTGGATGGGAGTGTCAGAGTGTGGTCACTTTTGATGTACTGATTTCTGGCCTTGCTTCTTTAGGGACTGTCTGTTTTGAAAAATCATTTTTTTTTTTTTTGGGTCTTGTTTGATGTGTGGGCAGGATGTTTGATGAGATTGGGAAAGAGGCAGTGAGGAATTTGTATGTCTATAGTTTCTCAGAGCATAGTTTGCGAGTGACTGATGTTGTTTCTGGTCATGGGTTTTGCAACTCCATCATTGTATCATCGTCTGAGGATCGCACTTGCAAGGTCTGGTATGTCTCTGCTTTTCACTTTGAAGTTCGTGGCTGGTGGTTTCGTATCAAAAGTTTTGTTCTTTTTGCTTTGAACAACCATCGGGAATCGGTAGTCTAGTGACTTTGCTTTTAGAAAGTAGCATGTTGTGGATAGCAAATGATACAATGGAAGTCTCTTTTGGAAATTGAAGTACTTGTTGTCACATAGTATTGTTGTTCCTGGGCAATCTTCTATTTGTGTCCCATCCATTTCACTTGCTTTGATTTAGAAGTCGGCAAGAGTTAACTGTTAGTTAATTTATTCTCCAGGTTGTAATTGTAATCAGGTTGTTTTGCGTCCTCCCCAAACTTACACCTGGCCACCAGTTTACTTTTGTTTTATGAATCTTGACATAGAATTTTTAGACACTGATAAATCATTGGGTACGACACCAGTCCATTGAGGAAATAATAACATTGTAGGAATTATACCCTTTTGCATCCTTCTGGTGATAGGAAGTGGTTTAATTTATGTATTAGCTTATCATCCATTGTCAATGATCTTGTTGGCATTGAAATTCTAAGCTTATATTTTATTGTAGTTTGTATTTGTGGTTCCTAATTCTTTCTGTACCTTACTCGCTATTCACGAAACTACTGGAATTTTAATCCTTGTAACATATATCTCAGCACTAAATTTGACCTCTGTCAAACTCAAAAGTTACTCTTTATGGTATGGTGTTTGCCTTGTGTTTGTGTTTGGGCTTGGGTGTTATTTAGTACTAGTTTCTTAATTCTCTGCCCTGTATTTGTCTTTTTCTCTGCTGGCAACTTAATGATTCATTGTTTCAAAACAGAAATTTGGTGTCCATGTGCTTCTCTGCATTATTATACTTCCATGTCAGATCCTTGTTTTGACTATGCTATTGCACATGTTTCAGATCTGGAGCTTGTCCAAAGGCAGGCTGCTGAGGACTGTTTACTTCCCCGCTATTATCAATGCCATTGCTATGGATCCCGGTGAACATGCATTTTATGCTGGTGGTAGGGATGGCAAGATATATATTGTTGCACTTAATGGGGAACATAATCCTGACAGCAGCCATGGCTTGTTTATTATAGGTTCCTTAACCGATCACAGGTTCTTAATTTTTTTTTCTATTTTGATTGTTTTGTATATGCTTGGTCTTACATTTTATGGCATTCTTTCTTTTATGTTACCTATCTGTTTCAATCTCTCCATGTGCTCTTGAACAGCAAAGCAGTTACTTGCCTAGCATTTAGCATAGACGGTGTTACATTGGTGTCGGGGTCCGAAGATGGTACAGTTAGAGTTTGGGATGCTAAAAAGAAGCTTGTCGTTCGAGTTCTAAAACATATGAAAGGTGCAAATGAAGAATACACTGGCCTTTATTGGATGATTTAATATGGTTATTTTGCACTCTGAATAGATCTACTGTCCTTCTCTCTTTTCTTGATTCTGTTTTATGTTGGGCATCATATGAAGAAAAATAAAAATCATGGTCTCTCTTTTCAATGGAATGAACTGGTTGTTGTGTCCGTGTTCACTTTTCTTGAGTCGGCTCTTTGGGCTTCAACTCATCCCAGGATGTTAGACTTGCTTTGGTTCCTATGCTTTTCAGTTTTCAATTTAGTTGAGCATCTACTCATTTACCCAGCCATAACAATTGAAGAAGTAGAGAAGTCAATAGCCTGTGTCAATCTTGAACCCATATGTTTGATTACTCTTGCACTGTTTCATACTGTGAGAGTGAAGTTATGTATAGTCAATTACTTTATGAACTCTATTTTATTTTTTGGTAATGGCATATTTTGTTTAATCATGGTGTATTTGCAGCTCTTTACAATTTGGTCAATATTTGTTGAGTGATGAAAGTTCCATCAATGCAATCATATATATTTTTTGCTACAGGTCCTGTCAATAATGTTATTATTGTCCGGCAACAATCCTGCTCAGATTCTCAAGTTCTCCAATCCCGAAAGCGGATGCATTTGTCAATGCCACCACCATTAAATAAGTACATCAACTCAACTGATGGTGAACTTGAAAGCCAGGCTGTGATTGTTCCTCAGCCAACACGTGAACCTCTGGACACCGGATATTGCAGTTCAACTGTGATGAAGAATCAAATTAAAGAACTACAGGTTTCCTCAGTCTTCATCTTTTATGCAACTCTCTTTGATCAGTAGCATAATAGCATTCCATTTCTGAATAAGTGTCAGAGATGTTAGAAGTGTTATTTATTTATTTTTTTTTTTTCTGAAATTACTGCAATCTCTTCTTTAACCTCAGTAATCAACATACTAATAGTCTTCAAAATTAACTCTCTAACTTTACAGATTGTTTGTGTTATCATAAATTTCTTCAAATATTGACAGGAGTTTTGACCATGTTCATTTCATCTTTTAGAATTCATCGAGAGCCACGGAAATGGAGGTTGAAAAACTAAGGATGCAATGTGCAAGATCTGCTCAAGTGGCCCAACAATGGAGCAAATTATATCAAGATTTGCAGGATGTTTATGTGGATAAAATGCTTGATGACAACTAATTGGGTGTTGGCATTTGCTAAGATACTTTTTATTGCTTTCATTTGCCTAGTTTTTGGAAAAATGTAACACGTAAATTGTTTGTTACATGAGTTAATAGAGGGTCAGCTTTGAATAATTCTATTTATGTGATGTTTGTGGATTAATTTTTATATAAAATTTTTTGTTTAGAAATATGAGAGAAAAGTTATAGAATTGAATTTTATGCTAAATTTGTATATGATTGTATGACACCATTATTGGTAAAGGTAAATTTATAGTTAATTTTCAAAATATCACTTAAACAAAATTTTGTCGTTTTCGGCATCAATATAGGTAATTATTATAATACTGCATTTATAATCAAAACAATAGCTAATTTAAATTTTTGTCGTTCTTGATGACCAGTTAGTAATATTTATATCAGTATAAATAGGCTTGTAATCGAAGTAGTATTTTAGCGAATTTTTTAGTATTTTTAATATTCACAAAATAGTAGTTGAATGCAGTAAAAAACTGATAAGATTAGTATTTGCATTTGTATAACTTTATAAAATAAAAATAAAAACAACATAACCACATATTTATTTATTTTAATTTATAAGAATTACTCAAAAAGTCCATTTTTAATTTTCTCACAAAAATAAATTAAAAAAAAAAAGAGAAACGGTTTCCCAAGTGATGACGTTTGCAGTCTAAAAATAGCAACTGAAGAAATCTGACAAAAGATACTGTTGAATTCTGACTACTTTCCATAATTAGAAACTTTTGCCTCAAGATTCGTACACCTAAATGATCTCAGCCGTTCATTTCCACTCTTATACCTCTCCCTCGTTTGCGAGAAAGCAAAAGCCTCACAAGCTCACAGAGCTTCTCTCTGGTTTTGGAGCTCGGAAGCGCTTCAATGGCGGATCATTAGGGTTTTGTTGATCATTCGGAGTTCTCATCTCGATCGCAGGATGGTTAGAGCTATTGCAGGATCGTCACGGCGGCGCCGGCGGCAGAGGAACTTTGACAGCAACTTCCCCAAAGGAATGCGAGTCATGGCTGTGGATGATGACTTGGTTTGTCTCAAGTTTCTGGAGATCCTTCTCCTGCATTGCGGTTATGCAGGTTAATTTATTGCCTCTTTGGGTTTGATTATAGTTCTCTCAAATTTCCATCTTTGATTCTTTCCTTTTTCGTTTTCTTACTGTTGATTTCTCGCTCTTTTTTAAATCTTTAGTTTAATTGGACTCTTTCTTTGCGATAGAGAAGTAATTATGTTGTGGATGTTCAAATTTTTGGTTCTTTAATTGTTTTTCTTGTTGATTGGTTGCGCATTGATTGGATTGAATCACTGTATTGGAGTTCTGAATGTTGTAGTAGCTTAGTTATGGAGGAAAGAATCATGGTTTCTTGCATATAAAGCTTGAATTTTTTTTAATTATGTGTATATATATATATATGGTTGTATTAGTGACCTTGTTAAAGGATCTATGCCCTTCAATGTAGGTGTTTCTCAGTGTTTTGTTTTTTAGTAGTAATTGGAAAGACTGCTTGTTCAAAATCCCATCACATTTGTATAATCCCTTTGAAACTTTGTTCATCTACCAGTTTACTCTGCCTATTCTCAATGCTCCAATTTAGGAATAATATAAATTGTCCTTGTGTTGTCTTGTAGGCAAAGTGAACTAATGCTACCTATCAAAACAATAACATTAGATACATTGATAAATTTTCTTAAGGCAGCTGAGAATGATATATGGGACAAGCTTGATGCAATCTCGATTGATATCAAAATGCTCATTGGCATTGATAGAAGAAAATAAACATGCAATTAAGCTTTCCATTTATTGAAAATGGGATTTCAAAATTTCATGAAGGATGAGATGAAAAGGACTCAAATAACTATCTCTCTCCTGGCTCACTTCCATTACACCATGCCGTTTTTGTCGAGCATTTTACGTGTCATTACATTGAGAAATTTAAGTTATATGACCACGTGTTCACTTACTACTGGCCTATGATACTTCGCAATTTTCCATGATTTATAATTTATAGTGCTCTCATGTACGACAAAAATTCCTTCTTCATCTTACTTAAATTGTTTCTCTTCGTTCATCTTGCTAAACTTTGTCTGGTTTAACGTTATTGCTTTATTACATATGCATGTGCACCACGTAAAATGTCGTATTCTACATTAGAACATCCTTTCTTAACAAGTTTTATATCATAAATATTACTCACATTCTTTATGGTTATTAATATACAGTGACTGCAACCCAGTATCCATGTCTTGCTTTAAACTTACTGAGGCAGAATAGTGATGCCTATGATCTGGTAATCATTGATGTCCAGATGCCAGATATGGATGGATTCCAGCTTCTGGAGTCAATTGTTGTAGAGATGGATATACCTGTAATCAGTGAGTTGATACCTTGTGAAAATAAAATGTGTTCGGTTTCTTCTGTTGCTTGCCTACTTTATTTACTAACATTGTAATTGAATTCACTCTTATCCAGTGCTTTCTATTCACAGTGATACAAAATCTGTGACAAAATGTATAGAGCATGGTGCATGTGACTATATGGTGAAACCTGCCCGTTTTGAAGAACTTAAATTAATTTGGAAGCATGTCGTTAAGAAATCAATGTCGGAGACAGCTTTTGAGCATCCGTCGGCTACTGCTGCTCTGCCACTAGGATCAGGTGATGGTTCCAGTCAGGCATCTGGAAATGATCATCCGGACCAAGGAAAGGGAAAGGAAAATGAATTACCAGCCAATGTGTCTGATGAAGATAGTTCCCTTGTCAAAAAAGCAAGGGTTACATGGTCGAGTGACTTGCATGCTGTGTTCGTTCGAGCTGTTAACACAGTTGGCTTAGATAGTGAGTATAAGAGATTATTTAATATGGCAATTTTATTCCAGAATCTTGAAAATTATTTTTTCTTCTCAGGGGCTGGTCCAAAAAGAATACTCGAGGTGATGGGTGTGCCTGGGTTGTCAAGACAAAATGTTGCAAGCCATTTGCAGGTAAGTTCAAATTTGTGTTGCTCATAATTTTTGAATAGAGGATGATTCTGAAGTCTCATTTTGTAGCTTCGGTGTGACGCAGAAGTACAGGAGGGCACTTCGGCTATATGGGCGAGATTTTTTTAACATTGTTGAAGGTGATGCTGGTGCTGGTGCCAGTGGAGGTGCTGATACAAGTGGAGTAAAGGCGAAACCTCAAAGAACTATGGCCTTGGCTCTCACTCAGCCAGTCCCAGATAATGGAAGATTGACTGAGGATTTAAGGGTTGCTGGATTTCCAAATAATCAAACTGCAGCTCCAGTCAGAGAGACACCAATGTTTTCACATCCTATGAGCAATCAAAATGCTCTGGTGCAGACAAGGCCATCAACCTCTCTAGGTAGCCAGCAAACGATAAGGCATATTTCATCTCCTTCATATCCTGCATTGATTGATCTCACTGGACGACAAGCAACACTGGATTATCGAAATCAACAGTCTTTCATTTCAACTCTAGATCAGATCAATGATTATATCCGCAAAACATCTCAAAATTTTCTGCCTAGCTCTATTCCACCTGTGCCAACTTTTGCTTCTGGGCCATCAACTGGATGGACTACTGGTTTTGTTACGGATGTTAACTCCTCTCTTGCACAACATGGTAATCAGCAGTATCAATCTACAGCTCCACTGGTTTCAGTGATTCCAAGTAAGCAAGGTAAGCATCTAACAGAAATGTATTTAATTGCATTTATGTTCTGAGTCTTCTGACATATTGAGTTTTCTCGCTACATGAGAATGATGCTTATATTACCAAACTTTTGGTTTGCGGGAATAGATGTGCAGTGGGGGTCTGGTGCCTATACAAAGACAGGTCCAAGCTCGGGAGCGCAGAACAATGAAGCTACTCTGAATGTGGACAATCACGCAGTGGCGCCTTTGCATGGAACTTCTTATGCAGAATCAGGAATTTATCTCAGTGAGCCTTCAATTGCAGATGGTACGTTTCTCTTCGATGATGATAATGATGGCGATGACCTTCATGCCATGCTTCGGCAGGTACTTGATTTCTCGGTTTATAGCTGCGTCAATTTTGCATTTTTCTCTTCATATTGATCACTGAAACAAAAACTTAACATGCATTACATTGTACTAATCATCTGAATTATTATTCTCACTGGCTTAATCTTTCTCTCATTAAAGTTTTCAGTTTCAAAATAAGTAATGCCTCCCTGACTGACTGTTATTCGACAACAAAAACTGCTTTCACTGTACAGGTGATTGAATCATCGAATTTCATTTCACAAGACTTACTGCATTTGAACCAGAAATATAAGAACTATGACACTCTTGTTCTTTAACTTGTCACTAACATTTTCATCGATATGCATAATGCAGGAAAACCATTGCCATTGCACGACCGGTGCCGTTGTAATATTCCATAGAACTTGAAGGGAAGTAAAATCCCTTTCTTCAAAGGGATCTGTGTGTTATATCTGATCAAAACATGGAACACATCAATCTTGTGCACATGAGATTGAGTTTCAGTTGCTGTGAATAATTAAAGCAAGCATTGCTGCTCTTCTTAGTTCTTATATATATATATATATATATATATATATATATATATATATATGTATATTTCCAAAATGGTTTGGTTTCATTTGTCATATTTTTATTCCTTTCTCTTTTTAGCTGCTTCTCATCTCCAACCAAATACTCCAGTACAGCATAATATAGGTAATAGGTTAGCAAATATTATATATATATATTTTTTCTTGTTCATTAATTAAGTACATAAATTAAAATTTAATTTATATTAAACCAATAATACTCTTGGTAAGCTGTTTATTATTAAATAAACAAAAAATTTAATTATAAAATATTTTTTTGTAGTTCAAAATAAATTCAAATAACTAACTTGAGGGCCTCATGGTTTCTTTTAGCATTATAATTCAAAAAAATGGAGTTTTTTTTTTTTACTCCTATAGATTATTAAATGCAAAAAGAATTGTGAATCAAATGAAACTTGGATATTGTAATAAATTTATAAATGAATAATGTAATTTGCAAAATTGATTGTCCACTAAAAATATTGGAACCTCAAAAATAAGGAGAAATCAGATTAATTCTGTTTTTGATTTTATGTTCTTAGAATAATTTTATAAGACACATGTATAAAAAAATTAAAAAAATCTATTTGAGTGAAAGTATTTTGAAAACAGATTTTTAAAAAATACATAAAAACTTATTTAGAAAAAGATTTAAAAATAAGTTTTAAAAAAATAAAATAAAAATTTGGTTGATTGAGTTGTTTTATGTGATTAATATTGTTATATGTTTTTAGAATAATTTAATAACCATATAGTTTTTATGAATTAATATAATAATAGATTTTTGTAAAAATTGAATTTAAAATAAATGTAGTTAGAATTTAAGATTATATAGTACATATGTTGAATGTTCAATACATTTATATGAATAGTTGATGAATAAGTTCTTAATTTCTTGAAGTTTTTTTTTGGTTTATTTTTAATTGTTTATATTATTCAAAATTTAAAATTTGTTCACCACTTTCTCATTATTTTTAAAAACAAAAATTTAGAGACATTTACAACTTATTCTTGGTTTTTAGTTTTCATAAAAAAATCTTTTTATTTATTTTATTTTTTTAAAAAAATTATTAAAAACAAATTATCAGGCAATTTTTTTTAATTTTTTTTACACAGAAAACAATTCCATAAAACAACAATCAAACCTATTCTATTTCTCAAAAATACTAGCACAACAAATCTTGACAGACAAACAAAGGCTCTCAAGCGTGTGTATATATATATATATATATCATGCACTAGCAAATTAATTAGATTTTATGTTTTTGGTCCCATTATTATAGTCAGTCTATTATAGTCAATCTCAAATCTTCCTAAGTTGAATAAAAATTTAATTACAATATGTCTAATAAAAATAGATAAAATCTCTGATTTAGTCTTTCTATTATCATCATTGGTCTTTTTATTATAAAATATACTCCCCAACTCCCCTCTCTAACTACAGTATCAGGGGTACAGCCACTTCTCCCTTCATACTATTGATTCTGTTGAATTGCCTTTTGATAGTTTATGGATTGTTTGGTGTACTTATTTGATTAGATGTATCACTTGACATCTTTTAGTGTATTCAAGGGAAAGCAGAAGTCCTTTGTGTCAAAAGAGATCACACTAGTGAAAGTTTAGACTTAAGTCTTGTAATAATTTGAACCATGCATTCCAGTTTATTATTGGAAGACTCACTCTTTTTAGCTTCAGATAGTTGTCTAGATTGTTGCTCAACACATTCTTGATTGAGAAGTTTCAATTCATATATTTGAATTAGAGGAAGATTGTTCTAACATAATGTTTTTCTTTCTACAAAAGTCAATATATCCTGAATCTTAGAATTAAGTTAAGGCCTCCCAGAAACCCATGTATATGATATTACCAAACCAGGAGATTGCTTTCCAAAGTTTTGGAAAAAAGGTTTTTTTTTTATCCTTCCCATATATATATATATATTTTGAATAAAGTGGATAAACCACAAATTTAATAAAAAAAAGGAGAGGAACAGAGAGTACCAAGTACAGAAGAAAAATAAATTGAACTGGCAAACAACAATAAGAGAAGCTGGTATCCTCACCAGGGATGAGAATAACAGTAATCAGAACTAAAAAAAAAGCTTTTATCCTTCCCATATGGTTATGACCAACTGATTTATTTAATTTTGATATTATGTTCACTATGCTTGCATATTAAAATTTATCGTAACCTTTTATTTTGATTTTCTTTCTTGTTACAATTATGAAAAATGATCTTAATCTCTATGATTTTTTCAGGAGATCGAGAGCATGTTGAAGAACTAGGGATGAACATTCTAAATGATGCATTTGATTTGATATTTGTTTTTCTCTCAGAGTGGTTGGTTCACTTCCTTATCTATATTGTTATTTGCCCTTTTGATAATTTATTGAACAGTTGATGCCCTTTATGAGAAGTTGCACATATCATAATATTGATTTGTTTGCATAAGGCAATATGGCATCCCTATTGTTCAAATTGTATGATGTAAACAATGTTGAGATGGAAAGCTTGAAAAAGCACAGACAAAGTGGAATATAATAGTAATCTTTTTTTTTAATCTTTAATTTGTTATCATTTATCAAGATAGCTTCCTTTTTGTTAGTTAATTAATCATACCATATGCTTGAACTTGATCCATATTCACATCTGTAGATTCATATTGTTATGGCATCTAGGAAATTGAAGCTTTGTATTCTTGAATAGTGAGGGAAAACAAATTACGCATCATTAGTCTGTGACTATGTTTTAATTTTTGTGTTCTTCCCATCATAATTGCCAAGTATATCTTTATTTAGAGTATCTATATTAACTTCATTTTTTTTTTATAGGAAAGAGGCTAGATGACTGTTTTTGACCTTTTCTTTGTAGATTATTAATCAGGATTTATTTATAGTTTTAGCTTCTTCTTACTAGTTGTTTGCAACCTGACATGAGTCTTCATGTTTTATGCCCATTCTATGAACTGGCATCACTTATGTGTTTGGCAAATTATCAGCATCAAATGCAAAATCAAATCATAATGTTCTGTTAGCTAAAATTCTACAATCAGATATGATGATTTCTGGTAGCATTCTTCTTATATAGAGTTATATTTAAGAATGCTCTCCGAGTTTTTCTTCCAAATAGAATTGGATTAAAGAAAGAAGGGTCTAATTGCTTAGGATATATACATTCTTATTGGTTTCAATTTTTTTAAGTGCAGTGGTCCACATCAATCAGGTGATCAACACATTTGACTCTCCTATAAAAAATACACAAATCCTGATAAATAATCATAGTTCATGTCTTCAAGAGGATGAAGTGTCCTATGCTTTTTTAGGCATTCTCTATTATGTATACTATTTATTTTCTTGATATTTCATAATGGATTTTGTAGCAGGAAATCAGTTTGAATATGTTTTAAGTGACAAAATTGTTTTTCTAATTGCTTCTGTCTCTTTTAAATTGCTGGAGACAACTCTGTGAGAATATGAGGGAAAATTAAGAGAGTGTATAGCTAGTTACTTCATTTTCTTCATCTATTAATTTATTCCAGTGACTCCTGTTCATCACAGGTAATTACTTGAAGAAAACAAGGCATTTTCAACAACAGCGAATTCTGCTATCAGAATGCTTGCTAACACCACTAGACCATTCTGAATAACATTCTGAATAACATCAAGAGCATAATATTGGTTCTATACATTGTCTGTGCAGACTTCTGATGATTACTTCTGAATTATGCTTGGCCTCATACATGCAAAATATTTAACTAGGCTTGCTTGCTACCTTTACACTTGCTTAAAATACTTTGATTTCTTCAGGGCCAATTGTAAGCATGTTTGCAAAATGAAAATATATGAGGTATCCATCAGAACCTGTTGTCCAATTCTAGATTCCAGTGATTCTATTGTTGCTTGTAAAGATAGTTTTATCATATTAAGAGTAAAGGGTCTAATACGCTGCTGTATTTGTAATTTATAAGTGATCGCTTGTTTGCATAATATTTCTTTGAAGCCCGAAAAAGTTGCTGCGAACTAAGGCAGATGTTTTTTTTGTCAAATGACTATTATGAATCTGATATAGCATGGATTGAGCTGGTTAATATGCTTCATTACTACTATTATTTTTTAAAACCAACAATGTAGACTCCCTTCTTCAAATTACATTTTAGATTGAAGTGATTTTGCTTTGCAGTGTAGCTTATCACCACCTAAATTGAATAAACTGATATTTGTGTGCTCTTCGAATGGCATAACAGAAATATATCATAGCAATAATTATATCATAGATGTGCAAATTGTTGTGGCATAACCTAAATTTAATTATCTACTTGATTCTTTTTTTTATAATAATTGATGAAAGCCTGAAACAATGAAATTATGAAGTAAATAATGGGCAGCTCCCATATATTACTGACATGTTCCTATTTGATATATTTTATGGCTTTGTTGCCCCTATTCCAATTCCTAGTGGGAATTATTCTTCCAGAACTATGGTGAAGAAATCATATCTTTGATTGGTGGCCTACTTGTCATTAGAATTGTCTGAACTTGTAGCATCTCCTCACAATATCCCATGCATTTAAATTTAATAATGCTTTATTGTGATACTTCTCAAATTGGAGATCATATGGTTGACTACATTGCTAATGCTGCTGATTAGATCTATCCACATCTTTATGATTATTTTTTATTTTTTGTTTAGCATGATTAATGTTTTAGGCAATGAGATACAAAATCCTAATATTTGCAGAGCTGTAGTCATCTGATCCTGTTGTTTACATGTTCAGTTTTCTTTTTCTTTCCATAGGATTCAAAATTCGATGTTACTATTGGCCGGGATGAGACATATGAAGATTCACTTTTTGGATACAAGCTGACTCTTAGCATCCTTTAGATAGTATTTATGTTGTTTGCTTGTCAATCAAGGTGTAATAAAGGCGTATGACTGTATTACTTTTACTGCAGTTCTCTTTCACAATCTAGTTTATATTTGCTTATTTAGATGTATACAACTAATGTTTTATTCTTAGTGAAGCTATGTGTCAACCATGTTTTAATCCTCCACTGGTGATTAACTAGTCTAGTGCATTTGCTAGTTTCTTCTAGCCAATACCATATTACCATGATTATATTCCAAGTGTGAAATTCATATTAGCATAATATATCTTCCTGATTTGTGGTGTTGGTCAAAAATATAGGAAACATAAAAGAAGTTCTAGAATCAATATATATTACTTACATCATTGTGAAAAACAGCAATGTCATCCATGAAATTACTTACAGTTCAAGATCCAGGCCAGTCGGAACTTTGTAAGACAATTGTAAAACATTAAGACAATTTCCACAAATCATCTGCTGCTGCAACAAATTAGAGAAGATCATATCATTACATACTAATAAAAACTTTCACACATTCAATTCCATTTCATCAGCCTCTGTAGACTGATGAATAATCATGCAATTTATGTAACAGAGCACAATCAATGCACATTGAGAGTAGATAATATATCTTAATTTTGAGATTGCAGTAACAAATTGGTTTAAAAAAGTCTAGAAAACAAAGCCCAACTTAACTGTTGTTCTTGTTGCTATACACTTCAAATTATTACTCATGAATCACATTGTAATGAATCACTAACATAGCCTTTGATCCACTATTTTTGTTCTCAGAAGATAGTGATGAAGAAGAAGAAGGCCATACTTCATCCCCATTTAAAGCAGCAGGCCTTGTAGACTTCATCCCCATTTGATCCACTATCTTCTCCAACATGCAACTTCACTCTCTCCTTAGCAACCCATGTTTTCTGATCACCACCTCTTTTGTTATCCGATCTCTCCCTCAATACACAAGAATTCCACATTGGCACTGCAATGCATAGATTTTGCGTCCAATCCCGTACTCCCTGCCGGTGCACTGATCAACTCCGCCGGCTCACTCTCACTATTGTAACTCAGCACTGCTTCAGCTAGTGTCTTCCAATATAAAATCGCCTCTGATTGATAGGCCAGCCTTCTGTTCCGGATGGAAACACACATAACTTGAAAACTTACTGATCTTTCAGAACTCCACTCATTCTTCCGGCTACAATATACTCTGAATTCAACAACCTTTGTCCTGCATTGCCATTTGATGAACATATCTGGCCAGTAATCCTGCAACTCGTCTCTGCTCACTGTTTAGTGTCACGTGTAACTCTATCGACTTCTAATGCCGTTTCTATGTTGCCTGTCGCAAGCTTATAAGCAAATACTGCTATGATATGATTGTCTTTTTCATGTATCAGGCCAAATGCACGGTACCAATCTACTTTTTCTGTCATTTTTGATATCATTAATCTTCTTCTGGTGACCGAATTGTAGACAATTGCCTGACCATTGCTTGTGCCCAAGAGCAAGAATCCATTAGAAGAGGACATGGTACATTCAGAAAGGCCTTGCAGAGTTGCAGATTGAGAGGAAGAGAGTTCAATGATAGTGACTTGAGACAGTGGTTAACAGGATTAAATTTCAAGTCATAGTAGTGATTTACATGGAAACGACCGGCAAGATTTGGAAGACCAAAAGTGGATAAATGAAACATTGACTTTGTAATTAAGTAAGTTTAGAAAATGTAGTTTGCAAAATTGATTGTCCACAACTCTTTAAAAAAAAATTTTAAAAAAAAATCTTGATAAGGTGTTTTATAAAAAAATTTCATTATCCATGGTTCATTGTGCATAAAGTGCCAAAAAAAAATGGGGTTGCAGTGTAATCTCCATGTCCACTGGGTGAACATGCACGAGCCAAATGATCAATTTCCAATGGTATGCACGCTCTAATATGTGATTTGTCCACTTAGTCAAATAAAAATAAAATATATCGGGAGTTTTAGATCATAAACATGCATCTTTCAAGTTTGCAGTAACATAATGATCAATCAAAATCTAGAAAACAAAACCCAACTTAAACAGTTATTATTGCAGCTCTACACTTATATTATGATTCACAATTATTTTGGTAAGAAATTGACAATCTATCTTTCCATTAACCATTACTGTTATCCATCATGATGATCAATGATCATCAATGGTAAATTAGTATCACCACAAGCAATGCACACTGAGAGTAGATAACATATCTTAAGTTTCAGATCATAAACATGCATCTTTCTCCAAGTTTGCAGTAAAAACATGGTATAACAAAATCTAGAAAACAAAACCCAACTTAACTGTTATTCTTGTTGCTCTACACTTACATTATTGCACATAGAGCTTATAGTAACTAATGAACAACCTATCACCTTTACAACCAGAGAGTGGTAATTCATATCCTGGATAAGTCAAGGGTTGAGGATTAAATTTTGTTTCACAACATTTGTCCTTTGATCCATCATTATTGTTGTTCTCAGATGTTGTTGTTGTTGTTGATGCTGATGATGAATGGCATCCTTCATCACCATTCAAAGAAGCAGGCCATGGAGACATCAAATAAGGAGTAGCCTGATTACCATGGAAAAGAACACAAATCAGCTTCCGCTTGTCCTCACTGAGCACATATTTCATCACTGCTTGAAACATTTGAACAAACACATCCTGCTTTTCATGACTAACATACAAGACCTTTTGCAGAGGCCAGCCCACCTTCACCCTCTCCTTCCCAACCCATGTTTTCTGATCACTGAGCTCCCATATCACCACCTCTCTCATTCTCATGTCGCCCGCGCAATACTCAAGTATTCCATTGGCACTGCAATTCAAAGACCTTGGATCAAACCATGGGCCTGCTTCTATTACTTCTTTCGGTGCACTGATCAACCCAGCCACCTTGTTCTCACTGTCATAATTCAGCACCTTTCCGTTCAGTGTCATCCAATACAAATTGCCTCTGATTGAAATGCCGGCCATCTGGTCCGGATCGAAACACACGTAGCTCGAAAACTTGCTTACCAATCTCTCACAATTCCACTCATTCTTCTTGCTACAATATACTCTGAACTCGATTTCCTTTGTCCTGCATTGCCATTTGACAATCATCTCCCGCCACTGCTCTGGCAACTCGTCTCTTCCCACTGTTTTATCACCGAGTTTTAAGTTTTGGATTACTAATTGCATTCGCATGTCGTCTGTCGCGAGCTTATAAGCAAATACTGCTTTGACATGATTATCATTTTCAATATGTATCAGGCCTAATGCATGGTACCATTCTTGATTTCCTTTTATTTTTGGTATCATTAATCTTCTTCTTGTGACCGGGTTGTAGACAATTTTCCGGCCATCGGTTGTGCACAAGAGCAAGAATCCATTGGAAGAAGAGATGGAAGATATGGAGAGGCCTTGCAGATCAAGAGAGAAATGGTTCATTAATGATGGATACTTGAGAGGGTCGTTAACAGGATTAAAGGCCAAGACATGGTTATGTCTTACATGAAAAAAGCCTTGAATAACTGGAAGATCAGCATTGAAGGATTTGTAAGCATTGGCAAACCAGGGATCAGTTATGACTTTGAGCCATGTTTTGGAGACACACTTGAACTTGAAGATTGATTTTGCTGGCAGTCTCAGAAGGATTTCTGTTACTATGTCTTCATTAATGACTGTTTTCATCTTTTTTGGTTTATTGGACATTAATGTTCGCTTGTTCTGCTGCTTCTTGACATTGAGAAAGCGTGTTGATTTCTTGGATGAAAGCTTCTTGTTCTTCTTCATCTTAACTAGATCAACCATGGATGGGATCTAGCTCTGGTTTTTATGAACCATTGTGAGTGTATATATAGATGTGCTATGTGTTTTTATTGGACACATTGGAATTAGAATTTTATTCAAATTAGGAAGATTTGGGATTTGTGTTGATCTATTCTTTTTTTAAAGTAATATGTCTTTTTAATTATAGAATAATGTGATGCAATTTTGTTTAGGATTCAAATTAAATTTCTAATTTTTAATCCATCTTATTAGATATCTATATATATAATTAATTTAATTATAATAATTATTATTTTAAAAAAAATAGATAAATCACGTTCATTCTTTAAAAAAAAAAATATGATACCAAGGAGATAAAATGGAGAGTATAAGGCGAAATAAATGAATAAAGGATAAAGCATCAAAAGATAAACATGAATTGCTTTTATTTGTTAATTTTTTAAATTTTTTTTAATCTTTGATGTGTTTATATTGGAGTTGAAGACTTTGGACTCATGGAGTGGACAATGGGACAAGTGATTTAATGTAATAATAACTTACAATTATGTCATATATATATATATTATGACCGGTGGACAAACAAAAGTAAGGAGCCTAACAGGGTGCCTATGAGTATGAGGATTCTTTCATTCGTAAATTTTACAAATAAATTAATCTTAACATAGATTTTGCTGAGAGGTACATATATATAATTGACACAGTATGATGCCTACTATTTTAGAATTTTAAATTATTTTAGAATTTTAGAATTATTTTAACTTTATTAACTATTTTAGTTTAATTTAATTATTTAGTATTTTGTAATTATTTTAATTATTTTAGTTTTTTTTACTAGTTTGTCTTTAGTTCAGGCCTCTATAAATATTTATTTTAGGATTTATAAAAAAGGGATCGATGAATTGGAAATTGATTTTCTCATTTATTCTATTTTGAGTGTAAGTTTTTGGATTAGAACTGTGTATCGGCTGCGTCAATAGTCATGCCTAATTTCTAAGAATTAGACATAACTATCCATCAAGTTTCACCACTTAAACATTGCACTGTTGTTTTCTTATTGTTTCCATTTGTAGTTAATTAATGTGCTACTATCATAATATTCTTAATGAAATTCATGTTGAGTTGTCCCTTGTTTTTTTTTTTTATGATTGTTTGGTGGCTATTAGGCTGTGTTTTGATTGCCTTTTTTTTCCCCGGAAAATTTTCCACGGGTCATTTTTCAACATTTTAAGCTGTTTGTTTGCCAAAATTTTTCGTGGAAATTTTTTTCACAAACTCTATAACGTGACCTTATTTTCCCTCAAATCAATGGAAAATTTTTCCTGCCTCCACTATAGGAAAAGTTTTCCAGAAAAAACATAAGGGGCTTTGTGAAAAGAAAATTGAAATATTTAAAATAACTTTTCATTTAAAAATTTTTAAAAAAAGTTTTTCCTTTTCTTTTAATATTTTTTTTTTTAAAAAATAAATTATATAACTAGATAATATTTTAAATAAATTTATCCATAGCGTTGTTTATAATTTTAAAATAACTCTTTTTAAAAAAAATTTAAAAGAAATTTTTTTCTTTTCTTTTATTTTTTTTTAAAATAGATAAATTATATAACTCGACAAAATTTTAAATATATTTATGCAGATCAGTGAACAGATCCCGCGGCATTTTGACGGTAAGATTCAATTCCACGTATAGCTGTTTATAATTTTAATAATTTTTTAAAAAAATTTCATGGAAAATATGATTTTTTTTTTTAGGGAAAATTGATGCAATCAAACAACAAATTAGGTTTTTTCCATAGAAAATATTTTATTTTCCGTGGAAATAATAGCAATCAAACAACAAAAATCTGAATTTTCCATAGATTTTTTTTTATTTTCTAGCTAGAAAATAATGCCAATCAAACAACTATTTTTTTCATTTTCCATGTACACTTTTTCCATGGAAAAATGTTATATGAAAATATATTTTTTTCCAACCATTTTCCATGTTGCCAATCAAACACAGCCTTAATGTAGTTTTTCTATACATGTTGATGTTTGGATAGATATTATTTAAAAAAGAGAAGGTCTTTACTGGAATACTGATAAATTCAAATGAATCTTTTACTATGGTTAAGAATAACATTGTTGTGTTGTGAATTCCACATTCTCTTGTGATTTATCTGGCTATAAAATTTGGGAAGTAAACTGATTGAACAGTCAAGTTGGGGTGGTGGTTAATCATATTTTCTTTAATTACCTTCTTTGACAATGTTTGTTTATTGCTTCTTTTGCATTCCTCTTCTATGTGATAGCATCTCTAGCTCAATTAATGAAACTGCAGGAGTAGCGGATGTTAATTAAATTGAAACTAAAGAGGCAAAATAACTAAAGCAAAACATTTTGAAGCAATATATATATAATATATTCATGTAAATTCACAGTAAATTAGATTGACAATGAGGACAATGAGGTGGCGGTTCATGCTTAATTTTTGTAGTCATTTGAGATCTTATTTGATGCCAATAACTAAGTGCATGACTGTTAGAGGACCCTGTTTAATTTATAAAGCATGCAGTATATTAATTGTGGTGTCCATGGTTTCATCTTCTGGGTGCTTTCTATGATGAGATGATTTAGACTATATGTTCATCTTGCTCTGTGGATACTGGATAGTAATGCTAGATATATGCTTAATTTGAATGGCTCTGCAGTTGGATATGTCTCTTTTCAACAATGATGTGATGACTGCCACCAGGTGTAATATAATTAGTTAATTACCACATAAACTTTGATAGACCATGTGATTGATCTACAATATTGTCATTGTGAAAAAAAAAAAACTACAATATTGTCTATTAAACCAGTTACAGTTAAAGCTCCAGTAGGCCGATGTAACAAATTAGACACGATTAGACTAGATCAAATCATCACAAACTAATAAAAACTTTCATTATACGTTCCCTTTCCATCTCAAGGTCAAATCATCACAAATTAACAAAAACCTTCACACATTCCATTTTGTCCACCATGCTATTTATGTAACAGAACACAAGCAACGCACATTGAGAGTAGATAATATATCTAGAGTTTAAGATTGCTGTAACAAAATGATCTAACAAAGTTTAGAAAACAAAACCCAACTTAACTGTTGTTCTTGATGATGCTCTACAGTTACATTACTACTAATGAATTTTATATATTGTAATTAATTATCAAGTAATTCTTTGATTCACTAGATGATGATTTTGACGGCAACCAAGGCCATGCTTTAGCTTTATCCCCAATTAAAGCAGCAGGCCATGGAGACATCAGATAAGGAGTCATAATTATATCAGATCGGACAGCACAAATCTGGTTCCACTTGTTCTCATTGACACAAAACCGGTACAACCCTTTCCATGTCTGCACGAACACAGCCTGCATTTCATGACAAACATACAAAATCTTTACCAGATCGTAGTTCTCCAGATCATACAACTTCACCCTCTCCTTAGCAACCCATGTTTTCCGATCGCTAAGCTCCCATATCACCACCTCTTCCATCATCCTCTCGCTCGCACAATACACAAGAATTTCATTGGCACTGCAATATATAGACTTTGCCTCCAATCCTGCACTCTCCGTCGGTGCATTGATCAACTCCGCAGCCTCAATCTTACTGTTATAGCTCAGAACCTCTCCGTCCATTGTCATCCAATACAAATTGCCTCCGATCGAGATACCAGCCTTCTGTTCCGGTCGGAAACACACATGTCTTGGAAACTTACTCACCAATCTATTACAATTCCACTTATTCTTCTTGCTACAATATACCCTGAATTCAATCTCCTTTGTCCTGCATTTCCATTTGACGATCATCTCCTGCCAGTGCTTTGTCAACTTATCTCTGCCCACTGTTTTATTGTCGCATATAAAACTAGTAATTTCAAATGCCGTTTGTATGTCGTCTGTCTCAAGCTTATAAGCAAATACTGCTTTGATATGATTATCTTTTTCATGTACCAGGCCAACTGCATGAAACCATTCTATTTTTCCTTTCATTTTTGGTATCATTAATCTTCCTTTGGTGATAGGGTTGTAGACAATTTTCCGTCCATCAGTTATGCACAAAAGCAAGAATCCATTGGAAGTAGAGACGGAAAAAATGGGGACCCTTCGCAGATTGAGAGGGACATGGTTCAATGATGGTGACTTGAGACTGTGGTTAACAGGATTAAAGGTCAAGTCATAGTTGTTTTCTGCATGGAAAAAACCTGCGAGAACCACCGGAAGACCATTGTAGGATTTATAAGCATTGACAAACCAGGGATCAGTTATGATTTTGAGCCATGTTTTGGAGACACATTTGAATTTGAAGACTGATTTTGCTGGCAGCCTCAGAAGGATTTCTGTTACTATGTCTTCATTAATGACACTTTTCTTTTCTCCAGGTTTATTCTGTATACGGAGCATGTTCTTCATCAATATTGTAATTACCTCGAGAATGCATGTTGATTCCTTGCATAAAAACTTCTGCATCATCATCTTAACTTTGAGGAATCAAGGGTGACTGGACGGGAGGGAGCTCGCTAGGGTTTTCAGAATCTGTATATATTTTAAGTGTTTTTATAGGAGATATTGGAATTAGTTTTTAAATTTGGGATTTTTCTTAATCTAATCAAATCTCTAATCCATCAATTATATAAATATATAGTATTTTAATCTATATGAAGATTTAAAAAAGAAAAAAAAAAAATTCAAACTTTATACATTTATAGAAGTTAATAAATATAGCATGATGCAAAATTTAATTATCTCATAAAACAAGAACCCTGTATTTTATAGGACATCTACAATCTTTTTTAATGTAATATAGATAAATCATCAATTTATTAAAAAAGAAAGTTAAACGTGCAAAATCAAAATGATTAATTGAAACGATTAAATATAATGATTTGTTGTTGTATGTTGTTTATTTTGTATTTATTATAATTTTTCTTAATAAACTTATAATCTATCTATTTTCTTAAAAAAATCCATCAATTTAAAAAAAAAATCTATTTTTTTATAAAATAATTTATTATTATTATAAAATAATTTATAATTAAATAATAAATTTATTTTATAATTAAATAATAAATTATATAATAAAAATAAAAAATATGAATTACTATTAATAATTACTATAAATAAAATATTAACATGGAAAAAATCTGAAGATATCCATATTGTCATTTATTAAATTACTGCAATGCATAAAAAACTAAAGAAAAAATCAATTAAAATTCACTTTTCTTACTTTTTAGATGCAAAATTATCAACTAATCACTAAAATAGAAGTATACAGGCTTCGTTTTATTATTATTATTATTATTATTATTTAATATTTTGAAATATTAGAATGTTAAGATTGTCGAGATTGTAAGGTTACAATCCTAATGTTAAATTCAAGTCCCAATATTAACTTTATTAATCCATTAGATAGATTATAAAGCCCTCATAAATATTATAAAACCAAATTTGTTACATCCGGATATGATATCATGATTATAGTTTAAAAAAACTTAAATTTAAAATCTTAACTATATTGTAACGATCCAATGAAAATAAATATCCAATGAATTATTAATATATAAATCTAGAGAGAGAAAGAGAGTGAGTGAGTGAGTGAGAAGAGAGGGGGTGCTTCCAATTTCAACTCTCTCATGAGTTCCTCTAATATATATATATATATATATATATATATATATATATATATATAATATTGGTTGATTGGCCCCAAGGGGGTGGTCAAGCAAGCACCCCCTTGATCACCCATGGTTTAAAAAAACTAAAATTTAAAATCATAACTATATTGTAACTTTAGTACCAAGTATCTGTATCCTAATATTAACTTCATTGATCCATTTAATAGATTATAATGGCGGCAAATTTATTACATCTTAATATCATCATGATTAATTAAGATAAATTTTATACGCCCTCCGTTTTCTTTTTATCGGTCGCAAATCTTTTTTTTATCTGTATAATTTGAAAAAATAACTAATTTTTTTATAAAATTTTATGAAATAACTAAATTTGTGAGATTCGGTTAATCACGACAGATAAAAGAAATGGCAGGAGTACTTAAAAAAAAATAAATTTCATTATCATAACTATGTGAATAAATATTAGATAATAATAAATAAAATTTTTAAATATAGTTTAAAAAAATTGTGTGACCATATTATAACAATAGATTTATTAGATATTAATCATGGGCAATGTAGTGGATCCCGTAATATATTTATTTATCTCTCTAGAATCTTTTTAGTAGTCGATCAGTACAAGACCAAGGGATAGTAATAATAAATGTTTTTATAGCATATATATATATATATATATATATTTATTTATTGTTGTACGTGTTCTCCCATATCAGTATTTTTAATTTTTAGAAATTATAATATCATCGTTCGGTATTGTATCATGTAGCTGTATCCGTGTCTATGCTTCATAGATATAAATCATTTCTATGCATTGGTGAATAAATTTTTTACAGTACAACTTAGCATAATTTATTGTAATCCTCCCCGTTTTTCTTGTACTCTTTTTTTTAATAAAATGTGATTTATCCACTATTTTTTTTAAAAAAATCAGCATAATTTATTATGCTTATGTTAGAAACCTGATTCATATACAAACAACTTTGTAGTAGAAAGCAACCTCTAAAACCTCATATATTGGACAGAAAAATTCATTAAAATCTAAAGAACAAGGCTCCAATCAGAGAAAAAAACATTTGTAAGAACATAAACAGTAACCAAACAAAACAATATAAAATACACAATCAGCTTGAGCCAAAACATGTCCAATCCTAGATCACCCAACCGCTTAAGCTTTAAGTGCTTCAAACTAACAACAATCTGAAAGATTGTTTAATCTCCACCGTTCATTAGAAAAACAATCCTGAACTAACTGTGCTACCTCGAACTTGAACCAACTCTTGGATCAAACGTATCTCAACCCTTGATTCATTTCTCCCAGATCCTCACCGAACTTACCAAACTTTTGAATACTTGAAAGGACCATACTACCCTCTATTCAAAACAGAACACCAGAACATCAAAAACACTGAACTCTTTGCAATCTGAAACATCACAGCTGCTACTCTTGTATTGCTTCAATCAGACTCAAAATTTCGGTTCTGAATATGTGTTTTCACATTGAAAACATACACACTTACCACACACAACATGTAAGCACTTTATAAAGATGAAATTGTGTACATTCAAATAAGTATTCATAATCTGCACAATTGTGATCAGTGTTTCTAATCTGTCTATTTTTTTCTGTCTATTTTTTTCCGGGATTGAAAGGTGACTTATGTGTAATTGGTGACTTATGTGTAATTGGTAACTTATGTGTATCCAAAGCTCACTTTTACTTTCTAAGATGTGGACGTTTGCTCTTAACAAGGATTATCATATGGTCAAGATGCTTCATGTGACAATGTGGTCAGTTACTGCAAGAAGCTGATGAGCTCTTGATGGAGGATGCAATAAATGATTCTCATGTATTGCTCTTGTGTGTACATCCCAAATGTGATGTTGAAATAATGTGTCTAAATACCTGGCTGCATTTGAATACATCTATGTGATGTCAACATCATTCTCTGAAGTCAGCTTTATGATTCAATGCTACTATCTACAAGAATATGTTAAGATGTATTGCAGAAAATTGCTCAGATGTTGGATGAAAATTTATTCTTCCCACCATCCTGGTTTTTAAAAATCCACTTTTAGTTTTTCAATGATTATGAGTAAGCTAATTTGAACTAGGGTAAAATTTGGATACATTTGAGTATAAATTTGGACCTTGTTTGTGCCCAATAACTAAGTGTTTGAGTGATATATGCAAGACCTTGCTTTTACAAAACCTATGGACAAATGAGTGCATTTTTTGAGAGTTATATTTATTAATTTCTTTAACTATCAGTATTATGGTCATGATATCATTCATCATTGTGTTACAGGCAGCTCTTAAAAGTGGAGGGTTTATCTGGATTCACCAGTTCATTGTTTACTCCATACATCCTCAGATTTTGATCTCATATTTTCCCATCCATTGCTTAACTCTCTCTTTCTAATTTTTCAGAAGTTGACCGGTAATTAATTCTTCTAATTCAGGTTACATTAGACTATCCAATTGAAAACTACATGACTCCTTTTAAGGAATTTAATCCATTGACTTCTACCCTGGCATTTAAAAAGGTAGTCATGCGTTTCTTCAGAGATTCTGTGGTTCCTGTTATAAATGACTGGAATGGTAAATCAATATCACCACATAATAACAATTCTCTCTACTTCATCTCTTCCCTCTATAGTCTTTCTACTTGTTTCCATATCCTAATGCATTTGCTAGTTTCTTCTAGGAAATACCATGATTATACTCTAATGCGAAATTCATATTAGCATCATATATCTTTGTGATTTGTGGTGTTGGTCAAACATTATAAGAAACATAAAAGGTTCTCCTAGGATCACCATGACAGCAAATGACCAATTTTAAGGACTTCCAAACCAAATCATAGAACCCTGGTTCTCTATAGATGTATTAACTCCCTATAATGTAGTCATTTATTTATGTGTTTAATTTTGGTGGCCATGGTTTTATGTTCAGGGTGCTTTCTATGAGTAGATGATTTAGATGGTATCTCTATGTCTTACTTTATAGATAGTAATGCTGGATGTCTTGAATGGCTCTGCACTTGGATGCGCCTCTTTCAACCATGACGAAAGGAGTTCCACCTTGTGTAACCATATCGACGTCCGTTGGCAGTGTGATTGATCTACTCTTAGAGAATAAGTACAAAATGCTCAGCATTGTGAAAACAGCAACGTCGTCTTCAAAACCACTTACGGTTCAAGCTCCAGGCTAGTTGGAACTTTCATCCGTGACAAGCTGTGCCAGTTCACATTTCCTGCTTTCCAAACATTGGAAGACAATTTTGACAAATCATCTGCTAATGCAACAAATTAGACAAGGTCAAATCATCACAAACTAGCAAAAACCTTCACACAATCCATTCCATCTCGTCGGCCCCTGTAGGCTGATGATGTACCATGCATTTTATGTAACAGAACACAAGCAATGCACATTGAGAGTAGATAATATATTTTGAGTTTCAGATTGCAGTAACAAAATGGTCTAGCAAAGTCAAGAAAACAAAACCCAACTTAATTGTTGTTCTTGTTGCTCTACAGTTACATTACTACTCATGAATGGTATGGTAATGAATTTTCAACTTAGTCGTTGATCCACTATTTTTGTTCTTAGATGATGAAGATGATGAAGGCCATGCTTCATCCCCAATTAAAGAAGCAGGCCATGGAGACATCAGATAAGGAGTCATCCTTACACCAGATCGGAGAGTACAAATCTGCTTACCCTCGTTCTCACTGACACCAAACCTGTACACAGCCTTCAACGTCTGCACGAACACAGCCTGCATTTCATGACAAACATACAAAATCTTTACCAGATGGAAGTTCTTCAGACCATGCAACTTCACCCTCTCCTTAGCAACCCATGTTTTCCGATCGCTAAGCTCCCATATCACCACCTCTTCTGTCATCCTCTCTCTTGCACAATACACAAGAATTTCATTGGCACTGCAATGCATAGACTTTGCATCCAATCCTGCACTCGATGCCGGTGCACTGATCAACTCTGCCGTCTCACTCTCACTGTTATAGCTCAGCACCGCTCCGTCCATTGTCATCCAATACAAATTGCCTCCGATCGAGACACCAGCCTTGTGTTCAGGTTGGAAACACACATATCTTGGAAACTTACTTACCAATCTCTTACTATTCCACTCATTCTTCTTGCTACAATATACCCTGAATTCAACGTTCTTTGTCATGCATTGCCATTTGACGAGCATCTCCGGCCAGTCCTTTGGCAACTCAACTATTTTATTGTCGCGTGTAAAACTATCAATTTTTAATGCCGTTTGTATGTCATCTGTCACAAGCTTATAAGCAAATACTGCCTTGACATGATTATCTTTTTCATGTATCAGGCCAAATGCATGGATCCATTCTTGATTTCCTTTCATTTTTGGTATCATTAATCTTCTTCTGGTGACAGGGTTGTAGACAATTTTCTGTCCATCGGTTATGCACAAGAGCAAGAATCCATTGGAAGAAGTGGAGAGGCCTAGCAGATTGAGAGGGGCGTGATTCAATGATGGGGACAAGAGTTGGTGGTTAACAGGATTAAAGATCAAGTCACAGTTGTCATCTGCATGGAAAAAACCGGCGAGAACTGGAAGACCATTGGAAGAGTTATAAGCATGGCCAAACCAGGGATCAGTTATGATTTTTAGCCATGTTTTGGAGACGCACTTGAATTTGTAGATTGATTTTGCTGGCAGCCTCAGAAGGATTTCTGTTACTATGTCTTCATTAATGACACTTTTCTTTTTGTCTGGTTTATTCCACATATGAAGCATGTTCTTCATCATTGTAATAACCTCGAGAACGCATGTTGATTTTTCAGATAAAAGCTTCTGCATCATCATCTTAACTTTGAGGTAGCAAGCGTGGATGGGAGGGAGCTTGGGTTTTCAGGAACTATATATTGTGCGAGCTTTTATTGGAGATATTGGAATTAGTTTTTTTTTTATTTAAACTTGGGATTTATCTAAATCTAATCAAATTTCCAATCACCTGTTACATATATTTAGTTTTTGAAAAAAATAGATGAAACACTTAAATTAAGGAAAGAAAATAAAAAGTCCACCTCGAAGAACCACAAGACAACAAAAACTAAATAAATAGAGCAATACAAAACAACAAGAACCACCGGCCGTTCACTAGATGTGGAGCAAAACAAAACAAATAACAAAAACAGGAACAATTGGCCTTCTCGAAGCCCAACAAGAACAAAGGAACTATCCCACTCTCCTGTCCTGACCCTCCTCACTTATGGGAGCCCCACCAGACCGAGATCTAAGGAATTCCAAGCTGCGTCAAATAGTACCCATAAACTCCTGCAACTTCTCTTTTGTATCTTCAAAGGATGTTGAAAACTAAGATAAAAAAATGTGATCTATTTTTAAAATAATGACATGAAAAGGTAAAACATTAGCATTAAAAATACGATCATTTTTTGTAAGCCAAATATTCCACACATAATCTTCATATCTGCCATCTAGCACTTAACTTTGTAATCCATGGAAATCTTCAAAATTAGGGGGAAAAAAAATCAAACTTTATACATTTATTGAAGTGAATAAATATACCAAGATGCAAAATTTAATTATCTCATAAGGTAAGAACCCTGCATTTTATATAGCACATCTACAAATTTTTTTCAAGTAAAATAGGTAACGGCTAATTTATTAAGAAAGAGAAACAAATGACCAAAATCAAAACGATTAGATAATTTCTTATTGTATTTTCTTTATTTTGTATTTATTGTTTTTTTCTTAATAAAGTTATTATTTATAAAATCTATCTATTTTTTAAAATAATAATAATTATTATTTTATTATGCTAACGGCTTTGTAGCCTATTGCCACCGGTGACAAAACTAGAAAGAAAATTAATGTGTGTTGAATTTGAATTTTAAAGAAATTTATAAATATTAAATGATTTTATTAATTTAAATATGAGATTATAATAATTAATATTTCAAAAATATAAAATATATCTCTATGTAAAAATTTTGGTTTAGGTTTAAAAACCCTATCATATCTACATAATTAGTAATAGTAAGCATTAAATTAACAAATAATGCAATTAAAAAATAACTTTAAAAAAAATTACAATCTAATTTAATTATTAAATGCAACAATTATTTTAAAAATAATCTAATGAATAATAAAAAATTCCATAACAATTAATCACAAAAAATATATAACATTTTTACAACAATTTTCATAACAAATAATGAAATAAATATTTAAACAAATATCCAACCATCATTTAACAAATATCAAATATATTTAAACAACAAATAATCATACTAAAATTAAACAAATTAAATTAAATATAAAACAATCCAGAATAAAAATAAGGATAAATCCCTATAATGAAAATAAACATAAACCATTGAGCAAAGAGAGAAAACTCACCAATCGACATAACCTGCAGTTATTTTTTAAAGAGATTTTGAGAACAATTGCATTTTTTTTAAGATTTTTATTATTATTATTATTATTATTATTATTATTATTATTATTATTATTATTATTATTGTTATTTTTACATTAATATCCTAAAAATTGATAAGTTCAATAAAAAATATATCTGAATATAAAATATAAAAACAAAAATGTTTGAGGATTCATTTAACTATCCATATTATTTATGATTACCACTCAATATCAAATTTATTTAATATAATAATTTTATTATTTTATTTAATTTATTTTAAATATTATGGGGTAGAATTAAGCATTTTCCACATATGAATTATAAGTATTAATATTTTAATTATATACATATATTTATGTTTCTGTATCTGTATCATGGGCCAAAGTGGTGCGCAATCCTTGATTTTTTTAATGTATATGGTTTATCCATTTAAAAAAAAGTGGTGTGCAACCACCCCTGCTAATTGTTCAGAAGTTGAGTGGTAATTAATTCTTCTATTTCAGGTTACATTAGAAAAATACATGACTCTTTTAAGGAATCTAATCCATTGACTTCTAGCGTGAAGTTGAAAAAAAGGTTAGTCATGCGCTTTTTCAGAGATTCTGTGGTTCCTGTTATAAATGACTGGGGCAGCTGTGTTGGAATTCTCCACCGAGATGATTGTAAAATGGTAAATTAATATCACCACATAGTGACAATTCTCTCTACTTCATCTTTTCCCTCTATAGTCTTTCTACTTGTTTCCATGTCAAGTGCATTTGCTAGTTTCTCCTAGGATCACCATGACAGCAAATGACCAATTTTAAGGACTTCCAAACCATTCCTTCTCATCGGCCTCTGTAGGCTGATGATCTATCATGCTATTTATGTAACAGAACACAAGCAATGCACATTGAGAGTAGATAATATATCTTGAGTTTCAGATTGCAGTAACAAAATGGTCTAACAAAGTCTAGAAAACAAAACTCAACTCAACTGTTGTTCTTGTTGCTCTACATTATTACTCATGAACCTCATGGTAAGCAATAAACCACGAGTTTGACCCACTATTTTTGTTCTTAGATGATGATGTTGATGTTGATGTTGATGTTGATGTTGATGAAGAAGGCCATGCTTCATCCCCAATTAAAGCAGCAGGCCATGGAGGCATCATATAAGGAGTCACTCGATCACTACAAATCAGCTCCAACTTCTCCTCACTCATGTTAAACTTGTAAACTCCCTTCATCGTCTGCAAGAACACAGCCTGCATTTCATGACAAACATACAAAATCGTTCTCAGATGGTAGTTTTCCAGACCATGCAACTTCACTCTCTCCTTAGCAATCCATGTTTTCTGATCGCTGAGCTCCCATATCACCACATCTTCTGTCATCCTCTCCCTTGCGCAATACACAAGAATTCCATTGGCACTGCAATGCATAGACTTAGCCTCCAATTCTGTGCTCGCCTCCGGTGAGCTGATCAACTCTGCCACCTCACTCTCACTGTCATAGCTCACCACTGCTCCGTCCAGTGATATCCAATACAAATAGCCTCCGATCGAGACACCAGCCTTCTGTTCTGGTTGGAAACAAACATATCTTGGAAATTTACTCACCAATCTCTTAGAATTCCACTCATTCTTCTTGCTATGATATACCCTGAATTCAACATCCTTTGTCTTGCATTGCCATTGGACGAGCATCTCCGGTGACTCAACTCTATCCACTATTTTATTGTCGCATCTAATCCTATCAATTTTAAATGCCATTTGTTTGTCGTCTGTTACAAGCTTGTAAGCAAATACTGCTCTGACATGATTATCTTTTTCATGTATCAAGCCAAATGCATGGTACCATTCATGATCTCCTTTCATTTTTGGTATCATTAATCTTCTTCTGGTGACAGGGTTGTAGACAATTTTCTGTCCATCGGTTGTGCACAAGAGCAAGAATCCATTGGAAGAAGTGGAGAGGCCTAGCAGAGGGACGTGATTCAATGATGGGGACAAGAGTTGGTGGTTAACAGGATTAAAGATCAAGTCACAGTTGTCATCTGCATGGAAAAAACCGGCGAGAACTGGAAGACCATTGGAAGAGTTATAAGCATGACCAAACCAGGGATCAGTTATGATTTTGAGCCATGTTTTGGAGACGCACTTGAACTTGTAGATTGATTTTGCAGGCAGCATCAGAAGGATTTCTGTTACTATGTCTTCATTAATGACACTTTTCTTTTTGTCTGCTTTATTCCATATATGAAGCATGTTCTTCATCATTGTAATAACCTCGAGAACCCATGTTGATTTCTCAGATAAAAGCTTCTGCATCATCATCTTAACTTTGAGGTAGCAAGCGTGGATGGGAGGGAGCTTGGGTTTTCAGGAACTATATATTGTGCGAGCTTTTATTGGAGATATTGGAATTAGTTTTTTTATTTAAATTTGGGATTTATCTTAATCTAATCAAATTTCCAATCATATATTACATATATATAGTATTTTTTTTAAAAAAAATGGATAAACCACTTAAATTAAAAACTGGAAAGAAAAAAGAGTCCACCCTGAAGGGCAATACAAAACAACAAGAACCATCAATCTGTCCACTAGATGTGGAGCAAAACAAGCAAATAATAAAAAGAGGAATAACGGGCCTCTTTGAAGCTCAACAAGAACAAAGGAACTACCCTATTCTCCTATTCTGACCCTCCTCGCTTATGGGAGCCCCACCGGACTCCTTGACACTAGATCTAAGGAACTCCAAGCTGCGTCGAAGAGTACCCATAGAGTCCTGCAACTTCTCTTTTGTACCTTCTAAGGCCGTTGAGAACTAAGATAAAAACATACGCTCAATCTTTAAAATAATGGCATGAAAAGGTAAAACATTAGCATTTCAAGTAAAATAGGTAAATCGCTAATTTATTAAGAAAGAGAGACAAATGTATAAAATCAAAACGATTAAATAATTTCTTGTTGTATTTTCTTTATATTGTATTTTTTGTTTTTTTCTTAATAAAGTTATTATCTATAAAATCTATCTATTTTTTAAAAATAATCATAATATATTATTATTATATTATGCCAACGGCTTCATAGCCTATTGCCACTAGTGGCAAAACTAGAAATAAAACTAAGGGGGTGTTGAATTTGAATTTTAAAAAAATTTATAAATATTAAATGATTTTATTAATTCAAATATGAGATTATAATAATTAATATTTCAAAAATATAAAATATATCTCCATCTACAAAAGTTTAATTTAGGTGTAAAAAACCCTATCATATCTACGTAATTAGCAACAATAACTATTAAATTAACAAATAATGCAATTAAAAACAACTTTAAACAAATTTACAATCTAATTCAATTATTAAATGTTTATCAAAAAAATTTATTAAATGTAACAATTATTTTAACAATAATTTAATGAATAATAAAAAATTCCATAACAATTAATCACAAAAAATATGTAACATTTTTACAACAATTTTCATAACAAATAATCAAATAAATATTTAACAAATATCCAACCAACGTTTAACAAATATCAAATATTTTTAAACAACAAATAATCACACAAAAATTAAATAAATTAAATTAAATATAAAACAAACCGGAATAAAAATAAGGATAAATCCATATAATGAAAATAAAACATAAATCATTGAGCAAAGAGAGAAAACTCACCAATCGACACAACCTAGCAGTTCTTTTCAAGAGATTTTGAGAGAGTAATTGCATTTGTTAGAATTTTATTTTTATTTATTATTATTATTTTTACATTAATAGATAAGTATATATTGATAAATTCAATAAAAATATATCTAACTATAAAATTTAAAAACAAAACTATTTGAGGATCCATTTTAACTATCCATATTATTTATGATTATCATTCAATATCAAATTTATTTAATATAATAATTTTATTATTTTTATTTAATTTATTTTAAATATTATGAGGTATAATCAAATAATCACTCGATGACCCTATCTCCTCCATTCGGCGCAGTTTAGAGTTCGTTGGATCTCGGTCTGAGGGGGCGGTGGCGCTACCGTGACTTAGGAGGCTCAGGGTGATTCTGTGGGGTAGTTCTTTTGGTTTTTTGTGGGTCAAGAGGAGGCCCTTTGTTCCTTTCTTTTTGTAATTTTTGTTGTTGTTCCACAGCCAGTGGACTTATGTTGTATCTTGTGCTAGTTTAATCTATTTATGAACGTGGTTTATCCACTTTTTCAAAAAAAAATAATATAAGTTTTAATATTTTAATTATATATATACACACATCATATATATATATATATATATATATACATGGGCCAATTTTAAGGACTTCCAAACCAAATCATAGAACCGGGGTTCTCCATAGATGTTTTTACTAACTCTAATATTGTCATTTATTTATGCATTTAATTTTGGCAGCCATGGTTTTACCTTCAGGGTGCTTTCTATGATGATTTAGATGATTAAGATGGTATCTAGCTCTATGTCTAACTTTGTAGATAGTAATGCTGGATGTTTTGAATGGCTCTACAGTTGGATGCACCTCTTTTCAACCATGATGAGAGGAGAGCCGCCTTGTGTAATTACATCAACATCCATTGGCCGTGTGATGGATCTACTCTTTGAGAATAAGTACAAAATGCTCATCATTGTGAAAAACAGCAACATCTTCTACAAAACCACTTACACTTCAAGGTCCAGGCCAGTCGGAACTTTCACCTATGACAAGCTTCCAGCTCACATTTCCTGCTTTCCAAACATTGAAGACAATTATGATTAATTCTTCAATCTTGTCCATTCCTATTTATTATCTTTCTGTTTACCTTGTTCCTGATTCAATTTTGAGAGATATTTCCAAAGCTGCTAGGACTTTTTGCTTATCTAAGGGTGGCAATCGAAAAAGCATGAACAACTATGCTTGATCGTTCTGAGGGGGGAATAGCTATTCGTAACCTCAATCATTCTAAAACCTCCTTGATGGCTAAAAATGATTTAAATTATATATCTAAATCATGCTAATAACATTTGGGTGGAGATTCTTATGAAGAAGTATGGCACTATTAATCCTTGGAATGATGGAATTCATCCCAATTGCTTTTGGTTCTTTCGAGGGCTTTGTAGTGCTGCTAATGTGCTGAAGCCTAATTTCTGGCTGAGAACCTTCAACCCGGTAAAGTTTCTTTCATGTTTCATCCTTGGTATTTTGAGATTCCTCTGGCTTTTAAACCTACATATCTTAATGTGGAGGTTAACCTTGAAGAAATTACTCTGAATAATCTTTTAGTTGGTTCTCAGTGGAATCTAAATGCTTTAAACAGGATATTTGGGAATGATCTGAATATGGACTTTCTTTCTCTTAGTCATGTTGAGTATGAGATTGTTAACATCTGAGTATGATTTCCAAACTCCTACAAATTTAAAATTGTTCTTATGGTCTATCACCATCTTAATCAAAGTATGCAGGTGCAGAATTATTGGGATGGGTGGAGGAATTTATGGAGGCTCAAAGTGGCCCCCAGAGCTAAACATTTCCTGTGGATTCTTTCTCACAATGGTGTAAAAACCTATGATCACTTATTTAGACTTAATTTGGGTCTTCAAGCCTCATGTGTTTTCTGCAGCCTTGAATTTGAGATGGTGGAACACCTCATGTTCTCTTGTTCCAAAACACAAATTATTTTGACCAATATTGAAGCTGAAACTGGTAAAAATCTTCACTTTTTGAATGGATTTACTTCTGGGAACTGGTTTTCTCCTTCTACAACAAGGTTTGATCTTTTTCACTCAGTCTCTCATTGCTGCCACTGCCTGGTTTATTTGGAAAACAAGATGCAATATTGTCTTTAGAAATGAGATCTTAGACTGTAATTTGATTGTCAGAAGAGCCCTTGCTCATGTTAGGGAGTTTTTTTACTCTTCTTCTATTCAGCCTGGCAGGAATCTTATTCTGACTAACTTTACTTTGTTTGATTTGATGGCTCTCACCTGTTTACAGCAGCGCTATGGAACAAAGACCTTGGTTTATCAGGTGAAGGTTTCCTCATTGTAAATTCTAATATTAGTTTTTCTGTTGCAGGTTGCAACAGAATTCAAGTGGAGTCGGTTTTTGAAGCAGAAGCTGTGGCACTTTGGCATGCTTTGATGTTCATACAGCAGGAGAACAGAAATATCAAGCAAATTTTCATATCAAATGCTGCTCTGAATTTGGCTATTGATCAAGCTTAACCTCAGTTTTTATGGAGAATGAGCTCAGTCATCACTAGTATCTTCAATATTCTCTCAAGCATTGGCAATCCAAAGATGCACATTATTCCTAGCTAGAGCCTTGACTAAAGTGGCGTCTGGTTTAGCTTCACATGGGGCCAGCTTACATGCTCTAACTTTGTATCATCAAGGGAGAGACCTTCCTAGATGGATAATGAAATCTATGTTAGCAACTGGTCTGATTGTTTAAACTCTTTTTCTTTTTCTGGGTTCCTTTATTTTTGTTTTTGTCTGTCTTCTCTGTTTCTTCCCTTTGTTGTATTTGGTTTTCTTTGGTTTTGAATAAAAAGCTTTTGAGCTCCTTTTAATAATTAAAAAAAACATTGTAAGACAATTTCAACAAATCATCTGCTAATGTAACAAATTAGACAAGGTCAAATCATCACAAACTAGCAAAAACCTTCACACAATCCATTCCATCTCATCGGCCTCTGTAGGCTGATGATCTACCATGCTATTTATGTAACAGAACACAATCAATGCACATTGAGAGTAGATAATATATTTTGAGTTTTCAGATTGCAGTAACAAAATGGTCTAACAAATTAAGTCTAGAAAACAAACCCAACTTAACTGTTGTTCTTGTTGCTCTACGACGCTAAACATTATTACTCATGAATCTTATTGTATTGAATGCACCACCTAGTTTTTGATCCACTATTTTTGTTCTCAGATGATGATGATGATGAAGGCCATGCTTCATCCCCATTTAAAGTGGCAGGCAATGGAGGCATCAGATAAGGAGTCACCTGATCCCCATCCAATGTAAGTTTACAAATAAGGTCCAACTTCTCCTCACTCACACCAAACCTGAACACCTCTGTCCATGTTTGCACGAACACAACATTTCATAGCAAATATACAGAATCTTTAGCAGATGGAAGTTCTCCAGACCATGCAACTTCATCCTCTCCCTAGCAACCCATGTTTTCCGATCGCTGAGCTCCCATATCACCACCTTTTCTGTCATCCTCTCGCTTGCACAATACACAAGAATTCCATTGGCACTGCAATGCATAGACTTTGCCTCCAATCCTGCACTCTCCGTAGGTGCACTGATCAACTCCGCTGCCTCAATCTCACTGTTATAGCACAGCACCAATCTCACTGTTATAGCACAGCACCGCTCCGTCCGTTGTCATCCAATACAAATCGCCTCCGATCGAGACACCAGCCTTGTGTTCCGGTTGGAAACACACATATATTGGAAAATTACTTACCAATCTCTTACTATTCCACTCATTCTTCTTGCTACAATATACCCTGAATTCAATGTACTTTGTCCTGCATTTCCCATTTGTCTCGTGTAAAGCCTTTCAATTTCGAATGCCGTTTGTAGAGCTTGTAAGCAAATACTGCTTTGACATGATTATCTTTTTCATGTAAGAGGCCTAATGCATGGTACCAACCTAATATTTTCTTCCATTTTTGGTAGCATTAATCTTCTTCTGGTGACCGGATTGTAGACAAATTTCCGGGCATCCATTGTGCACAAGAGCAAGAATCCATTGGAAGAAGGCTTGGCAATTACGAAGACGCTTTGCACATTAAGAGGTACATGGTTCAATGATAGTGACTTGAGACGGTGGCTAACAGGATTAAAGATTAAGTCACAGTTATCATTTCCATGAAAAAAACCTGCGAGAACTGGAAGACCATTGAAGGAGTTGTAAGCATTGACAAACCAGGGATCAGTTATGACTTTGAGCCATGTTTTGGAGACGCACTTGAACTTGAAGACTGATTTTGCTGGCAGCCTCAGAAGGATTTCTGTTACTACGTCTTCATTAATGACACTTTTCTTTTTGTCTAGTTTATTGCATATACGAAACTTGTCCTTCATCATTGTAATAACCTTGAGAAGGCATGTTGATTTCTTGGATAAAAGCTTCTTCTTCTTCTTCATCATCTTAACTTTGAGCAAGCTAGCTTGGATGGAGAGGAAGCTTGGGTTTTCAGGAGCTATATATATATTGTGCGTGTTTTTATTGGAGATATTAGAATTGGGTTTTTATTTAAATTTGGGATTTATCTTTTACCTAATCAAATCTTTAATCCATAAATTACATATATATATATATATATTTCTGTTCTTTTTTTATCTGTAGTGATTAACCGAATATCATATACCAAGAAATTTAGTTATTTCACAAAATTTTATAAAAAATTAGTTATTTTTCCAAAATTACCCATAATTTATATTTTCATATTTCTCTCTCATATTTAATTTGAGGAATAGAATTGAATAGAGTGTTAAGGGTAGTTTTGGAAAAATAAAAAGAAACATGGATTTGTGACAGATAAAAAGTAACGGAGGGAGTAGTATTTAACTTTGTAATCCATGACGTCTTAACAAAGAAAAAAAAATTCAAACTCAATATATTTATAGAAGTGAATAAATATAGCATGATGCAAAATTTAATTAGCCAACGACCATTTGGTCTATTGGCATCGGGTCGCCTTTCTCAAAATTATCTCATAAGAACCCTGTATTGTATGGCTTATCTACAATTTTTTTTAAGTAATGTTTGTATAGATTTTTTTTAATTAAATTACATAAATTTTTCTTTAAAAACTGTCAAGAAAAGAAAAGTTCTAGTATCTCTATACAAATTTTGGAAGAAATTATAAAAAATGTGAATTTTTGGGGTTTATTTGCATAAAATGTGGAAAATGAGAAGTTAGAGTGCCTAGTTGCAAAAATCCTTAAATTTGTAAAAAAATAAATAAATAAGAATGCAAAGATCTAATATGCAAAAATACCTTGAGAGGGTAAAAATGTAAAAAAAAATAGTGAATATTGTGCAAAAAGAAGAATCTATTTTGCGGGAACTCTCTTTCTTTGGCCCAAGTCCAATGCAAAGTGTCCCTTTGAGAATTTTCCACTCTTGACCTTTAATGCTCACAGAGAAGTGTTGGAAGATTTTTTTTTTTTACCTATTTGACCAACTGATGAGGTGCAATGCAACACCTTTGAGAATTTTTCACCTTTGCCTCTTGACGCTCACAGTGAGGTTTTTGAAGGTTCCATTCTCTTTTTTGACCCACTAATGAGATCCAATGTAAGCTGAAAATTCTCTTTGAGAATTGTTCACCCTTGCCTCTTGATGATCACAAGGAAGTCTTGGAAGGCTTTATTCATCTCTTTGATCAACTGATGAGGTCTAATGTAAGGTAAAAATTTTCTTCGAGAATTTTTCGCTCTTACCTCTTAATGCTCACAAGGGAGGTCTTTCAAGATTCTTCATGAAAAATGTTGACCAACTAATGAGGTCTAATGCGGGAGTGTTTTCCACTCTTGCCTCTTGATGCTCACAGGGAGATATAAAAAAAAAAATTATTTTTCTCATGACTCATTCATAAGGTCCAATGCAAAGTAGATATTCTCTCTTGAGAGTGTTTCTCACTTTTGCCTCTTGACTCTCTCAGGGAGGTCTCTAAAAAAATTCATTTTTCTCATGATCCACTGATGAGATCCAATGCAAAATGGGTGCTCTCTTTTGAGAGTGTTTCTCACTTTTGCTTATTAACGCTCATAGGGAGGTCTATAAAAAAATTCATTTTTCTCATGACCCACTGATGAGGTCTAATGTACGAGTATTTTCCATTCTTACCTCTTGACGCTCACAGTGATGTCTCTAAAAAAACTTCATTCTTCTCATGACTAACTGATGAGGTCCAATGTAGGAGTATTGTTTTCCACTCTTGCCTCTTGACTCTCACAATAGCGTTTATAAAAAAAAATCATTTTTTTCATGACCCACTAATGAGGTCCAATGTACGAGTGTTGTCCACTCTTGCCTCTTGACACTCATAGGAAGGTCTCTAAGAAATTAATTCTTCTCATAACCCACTGATGAAGTCCAATGCGAGCGTGTTTCTCACTTTTGGCTCTTAACACTCACATGGTTGTCTCTAAAAAAATCATTCTTTTCATGACCTACTGATAAGGTCCAATGTATGAGTGTTTTTCACTTTTGTCTCTTAACGCTCATAGAAAGGTCTCTAAAAAATTTCATTTTTCTCATTACCCATTGATGAGGTCCAATGCAAAGTAAATGCTTTCGTTTGAGAGTTTTCTTACTCTTACCACTTGATGCTTACAGGGAGGTCATTAAGGACTCTTCTTTGAAGGTGTTAATCCAAAATGTAATGTAAAACATGACACAAAAGGTGTTGATCTAAAATTAAAGGAGATCAAGTTCATGATTACAACTTGAGATCTAGTCCAAGACTAAACAAACTAAAGCTATCACTCAAAATGTCGATGATGTGCAAGTCAAAGCTCGAAGCATGGGAGAATTAAGATGTAAAAAAAAATAAAAAATAAAAATCAAAATGAATGATATATAGATGAACATTGAGGTCTCAAGACATCAAAAGTCAAAGAATCGAGAAGTCGTACAAATCAAAGACATAAAGGCTTCACGAACATGACATGCCAATGTCTTCAAGAAGCAACATTGAAGGAAATCAAGTTTATTATTCTTGAGGTCATAACTTGAGATCTGAATGATACTCAAGATATAATCTCAAAGAATAATATAAGAAGGTCAAAGTCAACAAAGTCAAAATAAGACATTCAAGCATGATTTTCGGGTGAAAGACTTGAGAGAATTGAAATCGAATGGGCTCAAACCATACGATGATAGAAAAAATTAAGAAAGTAGTATTATGAGAACTATATTCATAGTTTTTTTTGTACTTTTGGTCATGCTTATGTACTCATGTACTTTTTAGAATCAATAAAAATATGTTTTATGTTTTTGCCCAATATTTCTCATTCACACTTATCCTTAATCGGAGGTTTCCATGACATTGCTTAGAGAAATTAATATTAGGGGATTATCCCTATAAGAAGTCATGACCCCACAGAAGTCTAAAAAAAAAAGGTAAAATTTGATTTGTGATTTGCCATTTTTAACTGGTCAATCCTAATTAAATACCAGATAAGAATAAAAGACTTTATCAGTAAAATAGATCAACCATGAATTTATTAAAAAAGAAGGATACACAAGTGCAAAATCAAAACGATTAAATGATTTCTTGTTGTCTGTATTTATTTTGTATTTATTATTTTTTTAAAAAAACTTATAATCATCTTATTCTTTTTTTTTTTTTGAAATAAATATAGATGAACTACAAATTTATTGAGAAAAAAGAACGACAATACAAAGTAGGGAACACATCTCACCAGAAGTGAGGAGATACAAAAAACAATAGAAGAAAAAGGAAGCGAAAAGAAGAATCTAAGTAGGGGGAAGACACCGTCTGACATCTCAGGCATGCCTAGACAAACAGAAGGAGCACCTACTCCTAAGCAACATCGGGGTCGGAGTCGCCAACTGGATTTGAGACTCTAGCGCTAAGGAAGTTGAGAGCTTCATTAAGTGATTGCTGATGTCTATTAATTAGCAGTTGTTGAGAACCAAGAAAGAAGCATATTAGCAGTTTTAAAAATAATGTTGTAATGCGGTAAAGCATTCAAGTGAAAATTACGAGTATTTCATTCAATCCAGATATTCCACAAGATTGCTCAGGAGATGAGGTCCTAGAGGATTCGGTGTTGAGAGATAAGAGATGGTAACCAAGTGTTCTAAAGTAAAGGGATTGACTGTGGAGAAGAATTTGAATCTAAGACATGAGAGAAAAATGCCCAGATACGTTTAGAGAATTCACAATCGAGAAAAAGGTGGTTCAGATTCTCAAAAGCATTGTGACAGAGGACACAAGTATCTGAGGAATTTTGAATGCTGCACCCTTGCTTGAAAAGATTTGAAAGAGTGAGGATTTTGTCCTCCCCAGCTAGCCAACAAAAAAGGGTAATTTTGCTAGGGCATCGGATTTTCCAGAAATAAGAATAATGCGAGCAACGCATTCCACCATCAATAAAAAAATTTGTAAAATGATTTGACTATAAATTTTCCACTTTTTCTAGAGCCTAGGTAGAAATGTCATCTTTATTAAGAGAACAATCAGTAATAATTTCTTAAAGAGAAGATAACATATCAGGTGAGGCTGAGGGAAATAAAATCTCTGGATTATTTAGATGTTGAGTAAATTGCCTGATATTTATTCAAGGAGAAATACATTGAGAAAAAAGAATTGGCCAGAGATCTTTGAGTAAAAGCTCAACATGCCAACGATCGAACTAAAAGGATGTGTTAGAACCACTTCTGATAGTTTTGTTTAGGTAGAAGCGGAAGGGTAGTAAAGTGGAGGTCACTATTGCCTAAAAGAAAGATTTATTTCTAGGTGGATTGTGAAACAAGATTCCATTGGATCACTAACTGAGTAGTTAGATTGAATAATTTTAGCCCAACCACAGTTTGGATAATTGATTGTGAAACAAGGTCTTATTCCTTTTTAAAAAAATCAATCTTTTTTTAAATACATTATTATTATGCCAACAGCATCGTTGCCTATAACCGCCAAAGGTCTTTTGGCTCATTGGTGATAGAATATTAATCCTGGTGGTCCAAAGGTGAGAGAGGGTGGAATATTTAAAAACCCACATGCACACTGATGAGTTAGTTATGACTCATGGGCTAGGATGTTCATTTGATGGTGGTCATCGATTCATCTAATATATATATATATATATACTTACATTGTTATCATCATAAATACATTAATAAAAAGAACAAGTACAAAGAGAGCATACAGAAAACTCCACACTAGAGAGAACTTATGATAGAGATAATTCATTTTATAAGATTTAATTTAAACAATAAATTATTAGTATAACTGATATTATTAAAAGAAGATGATATATCTTGAGTTTCAAATTACAGTAACAAATTAAATGGTCAAACAAAGTCTAGAAAACAAAATCCAACTTAACTGTTATTCTTGTTGTTCCACATTTACATTATCAATTACTCATGAATCCTACCGTATTGAATGAACCACCTAATAGTGTTTGATGTACTACCTTTGTTCTCATAAGAAGATGATGATGAAGAAGGCCATGCTTCATCCCCATTTAAAGTAGCAGGCCATGGAGGCATCAAATAAGGAGTCACCTGATCACCATTCAATGTGAGACGGCAAATTAGCTTCAACTTCCCCTCACTGACACCAAACCTGTACACCTCCTTCACTGTCTGCAGATACACAGACTGCATTTCATGACAAACATACAAAATCTTTTTCAAGTGGAAGTTCTCCAGACCATGAAACTTCACCCTCTCCTTAGCAACCCATGTTTTCCGATCGTTGAGCTCCCATATCACCACCTCTTCTGTTATCCTGTCCCTTGTACAATACACAAGAATTCCATTGGCACTGCAATGCATAGACTTTGCCTCCAATCCTCGGCTCGCCACCGGTTCACTGATCAACTTCACTATCACTGTTATAATTTAGCACCGCTCCATCCAGTGTCATCCAATACAAATCTCTTCCAATCGAGACACCAGCCTTGTGTTCCGGTTCGAAACACACATATCTTGAAAACTTGCTCACCAATCTATTACAATTCCACTTATTCTTCTTTTCGACAATATACCCTGAATTCAATGGCCTTTGTCATGCATTCCCATCTGGCAAGAAACCCCGGCCAGCCCGCCTCCAACTCATCTCTGCCCACTATTTTATTGTCGCGTATAATACTAACAACTTCTAATACCTTTTGTATGTCATCAGTTACAAGCTTGTAAGCAAATATTGCTTTGATATGATTATCATCTTCATGTATCAGTCCAAATGCATGGCACCATCCATCTATAATTATATATATATATATATAACTTCGTAATCTTTCATGACTTTTTTTTTTTTAAATTCATACTTCATACATTTATAGTAGGCGATAATTATATATAACTGTCAACCATTGGATAGCCAATGGTATGACACCAAAGTGTAAGGGGGAGGTCATGGGTTCAAATCTCTCTCCCAACAGTACTGTTCACTATACTGTTTATATACTGTTTGCCCGGGAATTTTATACTATTTTTATACTGCATATATATTGTACATCCGGGTTTTAGTGTTGTTTGGTACTGTTTATATTCATAAACCTTGTCGTCTATTATTCAAAAAAAAAATAATAATTATTATTATTATATATAACTAATGCATAATGCAAATTAAACTTAAAAATCTCCTGAAGTAAGAACAAATATATATATATATATATATTCCCTAATTTTTATTATATTGAGAATTTCTCCATTTGCTCTGGTCTTGTTTTCTATTTTGTAAAAAAAATATTATTAGGGCATTGCTATCATCACAAAGCATCCATAGTTTTACATTCAATATAATTTAAGCAATCATTAACATTTAGTACACTTGTAATATTACATCCTACAAGTGTGTGAGAGGCCGTTCATAAAGATAATTTATTTTATAATTTTTTTTAAAAAACAACAAGTGGCTTGTCTCACTAACATATGAGTGTAGCTTTCAATATCACACCATTAACACATTACACAATAAATTTATTTTTAATGTCGTAAACCACTTGAACCAAATGATTTTGACTTATAAATTTTTATTTACAATATTAATTATTAGTATAACTAAAGTTATTAACAAAACATTACTAGTAATTCATAATAAATTAATAATAATTATTACTTTTTTAAAAAATTGGATCCGAAGTCAATCAACTTCAACTGCCAATTCTTCTTAAATAATTTCAGGACTCAAAAACCCTTGGGCAGTTTACTTCACAAATTAAGTCTCATATACTGGAAATGCAATTTTTACTCAATTTCTATTTAGTTAAAAAGACAATAATGTAGTTGTCTTACATTATAGGCTATCAGTTTACTACAATATTTTTATTTAATATGCATCAATAAATTAAAATTTGTAACATTTATAAATGTAAATATATTTTTTTTAATAATAAATGTTTATTATTATTAAAAAATTGTGTGAGTTCTTTATTCTCCTTTAATAGGATTTATTGGCTAAAAATAAATAAATCATAAATTAAATTTTAATTATTTATTATTTCAATGATTGGTAAAATAGCAACATAATGAATTAAACCACTTACTTATGGTTAAAACTCGGAACCTATTGTTAGCAATAATCAATCTAATCAAATTAGGGTTAGAAAAAAATCGTTCTAATCAAATTAGGATTATTAATTACAATTAATTGATATTTAATCAATAATTGATTAATTATCAAGGATCGATCACATAAACACATGAATATATGTGAAAGATCAAGTTACCTCACACGTAAAATCCTCCAACCCACACAAGTAAAGTTCTCGAACTTTTCACCCTTGATTCGGAAGAAGTGATGGCTTTTTTTGCTCTAAACAACTAATGTCAATATTAGGGTTTTTGTCATGGCCACCTTTTGATGGCAATCACAATTCATTTTTTGAAAACCTAATCTCATTTCACATATATATATATATATATATATAAAAGGAGGTACTATATCTTTAGCAAATAAGTCTATATATACTAATTTTACTAATCACAATCATTAATTTGAAATCAATACAATGTAAGTTCATAATAATATATCATCAAACATGAATAATAAAATACCCATAATTATACATACAATGAAATAAAATTATTTTATTATTAAACTATAATTAAAATTGGCCTTATATAGCATACTAGTTTTTCACCTGTTACATTAAAAAATAGCAATAATATTTCTAATATTCTGTAGTTGTTCTGTTTCTCAGCTACTTAGTAGTTCTTTACCTCAGGAAAAAAAAAAGACAATTTTCACAAATCATCTGCAGATAAAACAAATTAGACAGGATCAAATCATCACAAACTAATAAAAACTTCCATACATTCCATTCCATCTCTGCGGACTGATAATCTATCATTCTATTTATCTAACAAAACACAAACAATGCACATTGAGATCGAGTAGATGATATATCTTGAGTTTCAGATTGCAGTAACTAAAATGGTCTAACAAAGTCTAGAAAACAAAACCCAACAGTCTTAACTGTTATTCTTGTTGCTCTACAGTTACACTACTACTCATGAATCTTATAGTAATGAAATAACAACCTATCCTTTGATCCACTATCTTTGTTCTCAGATGAAGAAGAAGAAGAAGGCCATGCTTCATCCCCATTTAAAGCAGCAGGCCATGGAGACATCATATAAGGAGTCACCTGATCACCAATCAAGCTAAGAGGACAAATCAGCTCCAACTTCTCCTCACTGACACCAAACCTGTACACCTCCTTCGCCCATTTCTGAAAGAACTCCGCCTTTGTCTGAAAGAACACAGCCTGCATTTCATGACAAACATACAAAATCATTTCCAGATGAAGGTGTTCCACACCATGCAACTTCACCCTCTCCTTTGCAACCCATATTTTCCGATCGAGGAGCTCCCATATCACCACCTCTTCTGTTTTCCTGTCCCTCGCACAATACACAAGAATCCCATTGGCACCACAATGCAGAGACTTTGCCTCTAATTCTGCCCATTGCCATGGGTGCACTGATCAACTCCGCAGTCTCACTCTCACTGTTATAATCTAGCACCTCTCCGTCCAGTGTTATCCAATACAAATCGCATCCGATCGAGACACCAGCCTTGTGATCCGGTTCGAAACACACATATTTTGGAAATTTACTCACCAATCTCTTACAATTCCACTTATTCTTCTTGCTACAATATACCCTGAATTCAATCTCCTTTGTCCTGCATTCCCATTTGACAAGAAACCTCGGCATGTGCACCCTGCACCACATTTCTGCCCACTATTTTATTGCCGTATGAAATATTAACAATTTCTAATGCCCTTTGAATGCCATCTGTTGCAATCTTGTAAGCAAATATTGCTTTGATATGATTATCATTTTCATGTATCAGGCCAAATGCATGGTAGTTTTCTAGTTTGTTTTCTAGTTTGTCTTTCATTTGTGGTATCATTAATCTTCTTCTGGTGATGGGGTTGTAGACAATTTTCCGGTCATCGGTTGTGCACACGAGCAGGAATCCATTGGAAGATAGCATGTCAGTTACTGAGAGGTCTCTCAGATCGAGAGGGAGATGGTTCAATGATGGTGACTTGAGACGATGGTTAACTGGATTAAAGTTCAAGTCATTGTTGTAATTTACATGGAATAAACCTGCAAGAACTGGAAGACCATTGGAGGATTTATAAGCATTGGCAAACCATGGATCATTTATGATTTTGAGCCATGTTTTGGAGGTGCTCTTGAACTTGAAGATGGATTTTGCTGGCAGCCTCAGAAGGATCTCTGTTACTACATCTTCATTGATGACAGTTTTCATCTTTTCTTGCATGTTGCATATAGGAAGCTGCTTCTTCATCGTCGGAACTTTTTTTTTCTACCAGTTTGAGGAGGCCTCAGATACAAGAAGATGAATTTTATCTTTTCAACTATTTGTATTTTCGTTCTTATTTTTCATTCAGTATTTGCTGGTTGTTTGTTGTTGAGATATGTATTTCGCTCCGGGTGACTGCCTCTCTAGTCTCTAGTTTGTGTTTTTGTTTCGTTTCTTGCACTTAGTTTCTGCCTGTACCTGTCTCTCTTCTTTAATAAATTTAAAATTTATCTAATTAATAAAAAAAAACCAAAGGACTCCAACTGCCTTATTTGTTTACTTGTATTTTTTTTTCTGAGTTCTTCACTGCTGGTGAGAACTCTTTTGGTTTGTTGCTCTTCTTTTTTATCCACTTTTCTTAAAAACCCTAATAGCAGCAAAGAAGAAAACGAAGGCAAGAAGGAAAATTCATGATCTTTGACTTTGAGCAAGTGTGGATGTGAGGGAGGTAGGATTTTGAGGAAGTATTGTGAGTGTTTTTATTAATTGGAGATATTGGAATTAGTTTTTATTTAAATTTGAGTTTTATCTTAATCCAATCAAATTTCTAATCCATTTATAATTACGTATGTATAGATATATATCTCTAACTTTGTAGTCTTTATGACTTAATTTTTTTTTAAAATTCAAATTTTTAATTCAAACACTGTTAGAGTAACTTGATTCCAAAATATATATCTCTTATTTGACTGAAGTTTATCACAACTTTTGGATCACCAAAATATTGTTTGTGAAAAAAAATCTAACTAATTATTTCTATAGCCCTACCAACTGGGCAACATGCATGGTTTAACTTGAATAATTATTTTTTTAATAAAATAGATAAACCATAATTTATTAAAAAAATTGAATATAACTGTACAGTTTATAAATAAGAAAGTCTACAAACAAGGGCATCAATAACGACGCAACCTACAAAGACCGAACAGTGTCAAAACAACAAACACAATCAAAATAACAGATCCACTAGATGCAGGTGGCGGATTTAGAGGGGGGCAAGGGTGTGCTCAAGCACCCCCTTGCCCATATATCTATATATATATATATATATATATATATATATATATTATTACAATATTAATAATTATCATTTGTATGGAAAGTGATATTATTTTTTTTTTCAAAATTATACCTATAATATTAAAAATAAATTAAATAAAAATAATAAAATTATTATATTAAATAAAATTGATGTTGGGTGACCATAATAAATAATATGGCTAACAAAAAAATCTTCAAATATTTTGTTTTAAAATTTTATATTTAGATATATTTTTTATTGAACTTATCAATATATTATTATCAATTTTTTTAGGATATTAATTTAAAAAAATATTAATAATAAATATAAAAAAATAAAACTATAAAAAAATACTATTGCTATTTCAAAAATCTCTAAAAAAACAATCATTGTATTCGTGAGTTTTCTTTCTTTTCTCAATCTCTTCCAACTTTTCGAGGTTTTATATTTTTATCTTTCATATAGACTTATTATGTATTTTTTTAATATTTATTTTTTTATATCCGAATTAATTTGTTTAATTTTTTTTGTAATTTTTGTTGTTTAAAAATATTTGATATTTATTAAATAATTATTTGATATTTGTTAAATATTTATTTGACTATTTGTTATGAAAATTGTTGTGAAAAGGGTTAGATATTTGTTGTGATTATTTACTATAATAAATTGATTATTTATAAATTATTTTTTAAATAATTGTTGCATAAATGAATTTATATTGTTAATTTGTGCAAAGTCATTTTTTTAATTGTATTATTTGTCAATTTGATGTTTAACATTTAGTTAAATTATTTGCTAATTATGTAAATATGATAATTTTTTTACACCTAATGAAACCAAAATTTGTAGATGGATGTATATTTTATTTTTGAATTGTTGATTATTATTGTCTCAATTTGAATTAATTAAGTTATATAATATTCATAAAAATTTTTAAATTTGAATTCAGCACCCCCTAAATTTTGTTTCTCGTTTCATCACTGACTAGATGTGGAAAGGAACAAAGACAGGTACCAAGGAAAACTGCTCCTAAGAGAAAAGAAGCAGCAAGTGATGCTAGCCCTCACTACACCTGGACATCAGGGGCTGCTCATCTCTCCTCTCCTGAGCTCAACAAACTCCAGACTTCTTATGACTGAATGCGAAGACTCCTCCAACTTTTGTCTCTTCTGTTCAGGAGCTGCAAAAACCCAATTCAAAAACTTATGAGAAACTTTAATAATCACATAAAAGGAAGTAGCAAACATATTTATATTTTACTATTAAGACTTGAACAAACATGTTTTATAACTTTAAATTTCTAAAATAATTCTAAAGTCTTCTTTCAATACTGATTTCATATTTTATAAATATCCGGGTGATTTTATTTCAATTACATACAATTCTTAAATACAATTTTCCATTAAAAAAAATATGAAAATAATTAAATAAAATAGCAGAAATATTCACATGAAACTTATATATATATAAGATGCTTTTTTCCATCGTTTGATCTCTCCATAGAGATCAGGAAAGAACCCGAATCTCAAGGCATATGATCTACTATATAAAGTCTTTATCCGTTCGCGCGTTCGCGCGCACACGTAGCAGTGACAAGCGAAGATGGTGCTAGGGTTTCATCCCTGTTCCCAATCCCATTCTCTTCTCCAAACCCTAGAAATCCTCTTGAATTCCTTCTCCCTTCGCCCTGGAAGTACCAGCACCACTCGCTCCCGTGGTCCTCATGCCTCACATTCCCCTCTCCGCAGCCTCAAACCCCCCTCGAAGTCGTCGCCGTCGCTGTCGCCGTCGCCGCAGGATCTCAATTTTAGGAGGCTCACATCTCGGGTCATCGAGCTCACTCGAAGGAGACAGCTGCGGCAGGTGTTAAATCTCTTTGTTCTCCCCTGATTTATCCATTTTCGATTCCTCAGTGATTTTGATTTTTCTCTAGATTTTGAGGGAAATAGAGAAAGTGAAGAAGAGGTGTGGGAAGTTGAGTACTGCTGTGATGAACGCTGTCATGGAAACATGTGTTCATGGCTGAGACATTGAGTCTTCTATTCGAGTCTTTGAGGAAATGTTTAAGCCTGCGAGTTGTGGTGTAACGCGGTGTAAATGGCCAAGTGTAAATTGCAAAGACTGAATTGTACCTAAAAATATTGCCTTGGACTAAATCGACCCAACTTGACCAAATATGAGGACTTAATTGTACCTAAAAATATTAGAATGACTAAAAAGATATAAAAGTACATAATTAGAGTGACCTGTAAAGTAATTAAACCTTCTTTTTTTTATTTGAATAATTGGAGGAGACAACAAGCATATGTCCTTTGTGTTTTGCATTTAAGGTTATGGTATGGAGGTTTGAATGTTAAATTGTTTGGAGGAAAAAAAAAGGGGAATGAGTGACAACATCTTTGTTTAAGTAAATTATACATGGGTTCTTCTCAAACAGTGATATATATATATAAATTTAATATGGACAAGTAAATTTAATATATCATTTTCAAAGAAGAGTGCAATGACATGAAAAATGGAAATTTGGTTGTTTATATTATTATTGGGGAAACTGTAAGACTGTTCACTTTGATTCTTGATCATTAGCTTTGGGCATCCTGTCATCATAATGTTTGCAGGGAAAGATAATCCTGATTTGTTGATCGCATTATCTGCAACTTCTTTGCCCATCAAGAGCAATGCTGCTTTCTGATGAAACATCCTTCTATTGATATTGAAAGGGTTGAGGCGAGGCTTGAAGAATTGATGAAGCATTCCATATTCTCGAGTCTCTGGAAAATGGTACAGCTCTGGGAAGCCCTAAATTATCACCCCGACTTATATATGGTCTATTAAATGGTCTGAGATGCAGTGGTGACCTTATTGATTTATTGCTATATCGGATGCATCTTTTTTCTTTTCTGTTATTCTGATGATAATCTACTCTTCTTATTGTGGTATATTGACCATTTTATATTTCTGTTATGGTGGAATAAAAGCAGTGATTTCTTGTGATTATATGCAAAACCTATGGTTCATCTACAGAAATATAAATCTTGTGATTATATGCAAAACCTATGTTTCATCTACAGAAATATAAATATATATATATATATATATATATATACATACATATATAAACTTCATGTACAGAATATTTTATGATTTTCAAGGAAATATGTTGCTTAAAACATCTCATATTTGCATCGAGAATTCAATGGCAAACTGCACTTCCTTGTCAGTGTCTGTCCAAGGAACCTTTTGTCAGGCATCAATCTCATTGCGCATTTCAAATTAAAGATATAATATAAAGAATGAAATTGGCCTATCACATTTACTAAACAATTTAAAGCTAGAGGTATGCAAATTTAAGCTAGGTTAAGCATATCTTTGAATTTTCCTTAAAGAAGAGCTTCTTCTTTGTCCGTCTGTTTTTCCAAGAAATCTTTTATCTGCATTCCCTAAAAAGAAAGTTTTGATTCATCCTGAATTTTGAAATTTGTCACATTTTTCCTGGATTTTCCTCTTCTAACATATTTTAATGGTAGGGGATATGTGCCATGCCAATGGCCTTGTAGCACATTACCAAGTTGTGCTAAAAAAAGAAGACCAAGTCTTGCTATACAACCTACTGATAAAGGTTATTCTGCTTCCTCAGACCCAGAGGCCAATAAGTCTATTTACTATATTATCACCTGCAATGATGAGATAGTTTACAAGACTTCTGTGTTTGATTTAAAATGTTACAGATGTATAATTTTCTCAGTGGTTCTTGAAGACTGATTCCCCTCAAGGTGCATTAACTATAAGAGATGAGATCTTACGCCAAGCGTTGAAGCCTGATAAAGTGACTTATAATACATTGGTTTTTGCATGTGTGAAATCTGGAGATCTAGATGCTGCATTTCAGTTGATCACAGAAATGAAGGTCTTGAAAAAGTATTTGGAAGGCCATTTAACTTATGTGATTTATTCTACTTTGGCACAGAAAAGCAAATGGATCATGAATCATAAATATATCTTTATGCAGGAGGAAGCTCAAAAAGCTAACAGCAATGAATTCTTTCTGATGTTGTTACTTACACTACTTTACTAAAGGTACTTATGCGGAAGCTTGATGTGATCACTCATTAACATGGCCTATCTTTACCCTGCAAGTATAAGCATGACTATATTGAAGCTTCTATCCTTGAAAATCTTATTTACGTTTTAGTGATCACTATTAAAAACATATGGTTATAATTTTAGCAGTGTCTAGCATCAAATAATTTAATAGTGCCCAAAGATCTTAACTTAAATCTTTCCATCCTACTTAATTTTAATTTTCAATCAGAAAACAGACTGTATGCAATTCCGTTATCATGTTTATGATCTTGGATGATCATTGGCATACTTGCCATATACTAATTTATGGTTTCACACATAGGTTTCTTGTTGATGATTGTTTTGTAATTGTGGTTGTTTCTTAACATGTTGATGTTTCGGAAAAAAATCTTTTAGATATTATCCAAAAAAGAAATGGTCTTTCCTGGAACAGCAGAGGTGGAATGGTATATATATATATATATATATATATCTGTTTTTAATAAGTAATTTACTATGTGCAACATGAACAATAATGATGAATTATATGAATCTTTTATTTTTGTCAAGAAAGATTGTGACCTTGCGAATTTCATGTTCTCTTGTGGTTTATCCAGCTAGAAAATTTTGGAAATCCATTCATTGAACAGTCAAACGGATGGCGGTTTGATCATGTTTCCTTTGATTTGTTACTTCCCCTTTGTTTATGCCTCATTAGCTTTCTTGACAATGCTTGTTTAATGCTCCTTTTCATATCTGTTTTATATGCTATCATCTTAATTAATGAAATTGGCGGAGGGGATGTTAAATTGGAACTAGGCAAAATAAAAAACTAGCTGAGCAGCTGCAGGAACAAAAACATTTGAAGCAGTGTATTCCTGCTTAATTCATAGTAAATTAGATTGACAATTAGATGGTAATCCATGCTCTCTCCAGTCATTTGGGACCTTGTTTAAGGCCAATAACTAAGTTCATGAGTGATGCAAGACCTTGATTTTACAAGGCCTATAGACAAATGAGTGGATTTGTGGAAAGTTATAATTGTTTATTTATTTAACTATTATGGTCATGATATCATTCATCATTGTGTTGCAGGCTGTTATTAAAGCGGAGATTTTATCTGGATTCACCAGTCATCGTTTACTCCATACATCCTTCCTCAGGTTTTGATCTCCTAATTTCCCATCTATTGGTTACTTCTCTCTTTCCAATTTTTCAGAAGTTGACTGGTGATTAATTCTTCTATTTTCAGGTTACATTAGACGATCCAATTGAAAAGTACTTGACTTCTTTTGAGGAATCTAATCCATTGCCTTCTAGCCTGGCATTGAAAAAGGTGGTCATGCGTTGCTTCAGAGATTCTGTAGTTCCTGTTATAGATGACTGAGGCAGCTGTGTTGGAATTCTCCACTGTGATGAATGTAAAATGGCAAGTCAATATCACCATATAGTAATAATTCTCTCTACTTCATCTCTTCCCTCTATAGTCTTTCTACTTGTTTCCATGTCCTAGTGCATTTGCTAGTTTCTTCTAGGCAATACCATGATTATACTCCTAGTGCAAAATTCACATTAGCATCATATATCTTTGTGATTTGTGGTGTTGGTCAAACATATAGAAAACATAAAAAGGTTCTCCTAGGATCACCATGAAAGCAAATGACTAATTTTAAGGACTTCCAAACCAAATCATTGAACCGGGATTCTCTATAGATGTTTTAACCCCCTCTAATGTAGTCATTTATTTATGCGATTAATTTTGGTGGCCATGGTTTTACATTCAGGGTGCGATTTATGATGAGATAGATGATTTATATGGTATCTATGTCTTACTTTGTAGATAGTAATGCTGGATGTTATGAATGGGATGCGCCTCTTTCAACCATGATGAGAGGAGTGCCACCTTGTCTAACCATATCAACATCCATTGGCCGTGTGATCGATCTACTCTTAGAGAAAAAGTACAAAATGTTCATCATTGTCAAAAACAGCAACATCATCTACAAAACCACCTACAGTTCAAGCTTGAGCCCAGTCGGAACTTTCACCCATGACAAGCTGTTCCAGCTCACAATTCCTGCTTTCCAAACATTGTAAGACAATTTCCACAAATCATCTGCTGATGCAACAAATTAGACAAGGTCAAATCATCACAAACTAACAAAAAGATTCACACATTCCATTCCTTCTGATCGGCCTCTGTAGGCTGATGATCTATCATGCTATTTATGTAACAGAACACAAGCAATGCACATTGAGAGTAGATAATATATCTTAAGTTTCAGATTGCGGTAATAAAATGGTCTAACAAAGTCTAGAAAACAAAACCCAACTTAACTGTTATTCTTGCTGTTCCACATTTACATTAGTACTCATGAATCTTGCGGTATTGAATGAAGCACCTAGTGTTTGATTTACTGCTTTTGTTCTCAGATGATGATGATGATGATGATGATGATGATGATGATGGACATGCTTCATCTCCATTTAAAGCTGCAGGCCATGGAGACATCAGATAAGGAGTCACCTGATCACAATTCAATGTAAGATCACAAATCAGCTCCAACTTCTTCTCACTTACACCAAACCTGTACACCGCTTTGCGTGTCTGCACGAACACTGCCTGCATTTCACGACAAACATACAAAATCTTTACTGGTCGGAAGTTTCTCCGGACCATGCAACTTCACCCTCTCCTTAGCAACCCATCTTTTCCGGTCACTAAGCTCCCATATCACCACCTCTTCTGTCAATCTCTCCATTGCGCAATACACAAGAGTTCCATTGGCACTGCAATGTATAGACTTTGCCTGTAATCCTGCGCCCACCACCGGTTCACTGATCAACTCCGCTGCTTCACTCTCACTGTTATAGCTGAGCACCGCTCCGTCCAGTGTCATCCAATACAAATTGCCTCCGATCGAGATACCAGCCTTCTGTTCCGGTTCGAAACACACATATCTTGGGAACTTACTCACCAATTTATTACAATTCCACTCATTCTTCTTGCTACAATATACCCTGAATTCAATCTGCTTTGTCCTACATCCCCATTTGACACGAAAACCTGGGCAGCGCTTCTGCAACTCATCAATGGGCACTATTTTATTGTGGTATATAAGCCCATAAATATGTAATGCCATTTGTATGTCGCCTGTTTCAAGCTTGTAAGCAAATACTGCTTTGATATGATTGTCTTTTTCATGTATCAGGCCAAATGCATGGCACTCATCTTGTTTTTCTCTCATTTTTGGTATCACTAATCTTCTTCTGGTGACCGGGTTGTAGACAATTTTCTTTCCATCTGTACACAAAATCAAGAATCCATTGGAATAAGGCATGGTAGATATGCTTTGCAGATTGATATGGACATGGTTCAATGATGGTGACTTGAGACGGTGATTAACAGGATTAAAGGTCAAGTCATAGTTGTCATCTGCATGGAAAAAACCTGCGAGAACTGGAGGACCATTGGAGGATTTATAAAAATTTGGCAAACCAGGGATCAGTTATGACTTTGAGCCATGTTTTGGAGACGCACTTGAACTTGAAGATTGATTTTGCTGGCAGCTTCAGAAGGATTTCTGTTACTATGTCTTCATTAATGACACTTTTCTTTTTTCCAGGTTTATTGCTTGTATGAAGCTGCTTCTTCTTCTTCATTATCGTTGTAATAACCTTGAGAACACTTGTTGATTTCTTGGATAAAAGCTTCTTTTTCTTCATCATCTTAACTTTGAGCAAGCTATAGCTTGGATGGGAGGGAGCTTGGTTTTTCTGGTACTATTGTGCCTGTTTTTATGGGAAATATTGGAATTTTTTTTTTTTTTAATTTCAATTTGGGATTTATCTTCATCTAATCAAATTTCTAATCCATGTGTTACATATATATATCTATATATATATATATATATATAGTTTTAATTCTGTAATCCTTGATGAAAAAGAAAATTAGACTTTATACATTTATAGAAGTGGATAAGTATAGTGCATGATGCAAAACTTAAATTATCTCATAAGGCAAGAGCAAAGAATACATAACCTGGATTTTATAGCACATGATCTACAAAATCAAAACGATTAAATAATTTGTTTCTTTTGTATTTAGGATTTTTACTTTTGTTTGGGCTTTGTTTTTTGTTTTATATTTATTGATTTTTCTTAAAAAAAGTCATAATTTATCTATTATTTAAAGTAATAATTTTATTATTATTTTATTATGTCAACGGGTTTCACTCGTCGACTAACAAATTCTTTTTATGAAAAATAATTTTATTTTTGGGTTTATAAATTTTATAATTTTTTAATTATATAATATAGAAATAGATTGGTAATTACTTTAAAAAAGATTGAGTGCCATTTATTTTAAAAATTATTAAATTGAGGTAATCCAGTGGGTTAGGATGATCACATCTTGATTCCATTGTAACAATCTCAGAATGGAATCCATGAGATCATCTCTCTCCTCTCATTGAGACATTTATTCCATAATACCCATTCATTTTGTTAATATATATATTATCATCCGAAAGCATACATTCAATATATTCTAAGAAATCATTAACATGTAATGCACTTGTAATACTACGTCCCCACAAGTGACAGATAACTTACGATAGAAATAATTTATTTTATAAATTTTGGTTTAAAATATAAATGATTAATACACACACCTAAAATTATCCATAGTTATGTTTTCAATCTCCCAAAAAAATTGTTTGCACTAAAAAAATCTAACTAATTGCAACAGTAGCTCAGCCAGCTGACCAACATAAGAACTGAAAGACATATTTATAACTTTAAATTTCGAAAATAATTCTAAAGCCTAAGATCAATGCTAATTCTATTTTTAATAAATATTGAGGTGAATTTATTTTAATTATATCTATAATTTTTAATTTTTTTTAAAAAAATGAATAAACCATAATTTTATTAATAAACATAATTCTTAAATACTTAATTTATTTATTTTTTTATAAAAGAAATAAAACCACGAATTTATCAAGATTTATTTATTTATTATTATTATAAAAATATATATATATATAAACCATAATTTATTGGAAAAAAAAACAAGTAACACCACATCCACTGTTAAGTGGATAAGTACAGACAAAAACAAAACAAACAATAAGATCCCACCGTTTGATCTCTTTCTAGAGATTAGGAAGTAACGCGAATCTCGAGGCATTTGATCCATTCGCGCGTGGTCGTTCTTCTTCTCTCGCGGGATCGATGCTGAGTAGTAGTGACAAGCGACGATGCTGCTAGGGTTTCATCCCCGGCCCCAATCCCATTCTCTTCTCCAAACCCTAGAAAACCTTGTGAATTCCTTCTCCGTTCGGCCTGGAAGAACCAGCGCCACTCGCTCCCGTGGTCCTCATGCCTCGCATTCCCCTCTCCGCAGCCTCAAACCCCCCTCGAAGTCGCCGCCGTCGCTTTCTCCATCGCCGCAGGATCTCAATTTTAGGAGGCTCACATCTCGGGTCATCGAGCTCACTCGGAGGAGACAGCTGCGGCAGGTGTTAAATCTCTTTGTTCTCCCCTGATTTATACATTTTCGATTCCTCAGTGATTTTGATTTTTCTCTAGATTTTGAGGGAAATAGAGAAAGCGAAGAAGAGGTATGGGAAGTTGAGTACTGTTGTGATGAACGCTGTAATGGAAGCATGTGTTCATTGCCGAGACATTGAGTCTTCTATTCAAGTGTTTGAGGAAATGGCTAAGCCTGAGAGTTGTGGTGTAGATGATATATCCTATGGAATCCTTTTGAAGGTATCTCAATAACTTAAATTCTTCTTTTTTCTCTGGTTTTTGATGAATAATTGAAGGAGGATGCAATCATTTGTCTTTTGTGTTTTACATTTAAGTTCATGGTATGTAGGTCTGAGTGTGAAATTATTTGGAAAAAAAATTAGGGAATTGATGGGTTCTTCTCAAACTCTGTGTGTGTGTGTGTGTGTGTGTGTGTGTGTTGTTTTAATTTAATATGGATAGGTTGCTTTATCGGTAGTTACCATCACTTGGAAAGCAAGAATCTCTACCAATCCTCATTTGTTGACAGTGTTATCTGCGAATCCTTAATTTGTCCATCTTGAACAATGCAGCTTTCTGATGAAACATTCTTCTATTGATGTTGAAAGGGTTTAGGTGAGGCTCGAAGAATTGATGAAGCATTCCAAATTCTCGAGTCTGTGGAAAATGGTACAGCTGTGGGAAGCCCAAAATTATCGGCCCGACTTATATATGGTCTGTTAAATGCCTTACTTGAGGCAGGTTAGTTTGAGATGCAATGGTGACCTTATTGATTTATTGCTATACCCAATGCATCTCCTTTCTTCTCTTATTTTGATGATAATCTACTTTTCTTATTGTGCTATACTGAATCGCTTTTTATTTTTGTTGTGGTGGAATGAAAGGAGTGATTTTTTTATTATAAGGATAAAACTGTTCCTTGATATTTTGATATTTTGGACTAGGTTACAAAACCTATGCTTCACTTACAGAAAATATATATAGAAATGTCACCTACAAACTGTTTTATGATTTTCCCTTGCATATGTATTAGTCTATCGCATTCTGAAGAATTAAAACTTTGTTGCTTAAAACATCTAATATTTGCATTGAGAATTCAATGCCAGAATGCACTTCCTTGTCTGTATCTGTCCTAGGAAACTTCGGTCAAGGATCAATTTCATTGCACATTTAAAATTAAAGATAACATAAGCAGAATGAAATTAACCTATCACATTTTCTAAACTTCTTAAAGCTACAGGTATGCAAATTCAAGTCAAGTAAGCTTGCCTTTAAGCTCGCTCAAGTTTCTAGTTGCTTCTAGTTTGAAATACACTAGACTAGAAGTGATTAATTTAGTCTTTGACAGGGTGAGCATATCTCTGAGTTTGCCTTAAAGAGGAGCTTCCTCTTTGTCTGCCTGTTATTCCAAGAAATCTTTTGTTTGTTTTCCCTAAAAAAAAAGTTTTGATTTATCCTCAAGTTTGAAACCTTTCACATTTTTCTTGGATCTTTCTTTTCTGACATATGTTAATGGCAGGCGATATGCGCCGTGCCAATGGGCTTGTAGCACGTTACCGAGTTGTGCTGAACAAAGAGGAAGACCAGGTCTTGCTATACAACCTATTGATGAAGGTTATTTTGCTTCCTCAGACCCAGAGGCCAATAAGTCTATTTACTGTATAACTTGCAATGATGAGATAGTTTACAGGACTTCTGTGTTTGATTTAAAATGTTTCAGATGGATACTAATACATCATTATAATTTGCTCAGGGGTACTTGAAGACTGATTTCCCTCAAGGTGCATTAACTATAAGAGATGAGATCTTACGCCAAGGGTTGAAGCCTGATAAAGTGACTTATAATACATTGGTTTTTGCATGTGTGAAATCTGGAGATCTAGATGCTGCATTTCAGTTGATCACAGAAATGAAGGTCTTGAACAAGTATTTGAAAGGCCAGTTTTAACTTATGTGATTTATCCTACTTTGGCACAGAAAAGCAAATGGATCATGAATCATAAATATATCTTCATGCAGGTGGAAGCTCAAAAAGCTAACAGCAGTGAATTCTTTCCTGATGTTGTTACTTACACTACTTTACTGAAGGTACTTATGTGGAAGATTGATTTGATCACTCATTAACATGGCCTATCTTTGCCCTGCAAGTATAAGCATGACTATATTGAAGCTTCCATCCTTGAAAATCTTATTTAATGTTTTAGTGATTACTATAAAAAACATATGGTTATAATTTTAGCAGTGTCTAACGTCAATTAATTTTATAGTGCTCAAAGATCTTATCTTAAATCTTACCATCCTACTTAATTTTAATTTTCAATCAGAAAACAGACTGTATGCAATTGCTTTTTCATATTTCTGTTCTTGGATGATCATTGGCGTACTTGCCATACATTAATTTATGGTTTCACTCATAGGTTTCTTGTTGCTTAATCCTTTTTCATTCTTTAATTTTTTCAACTTAGACTCTGGATTGTTACTATCTGGATTGTTACTATCTGGTTCATTTCAATTTTACATTTCTAAACACAATTGTAGGGTCTCGGGAGCAAAAAAGATCTTTGTTCAGTGCAGGAAATTGTTGTCGAAATGAAATCATTGCCTGATCTGTATATTGATCGGACAGCGTATACTGCAATTGTTGATGCAATGCTAGCTTGTGGTTCAATTCAGGGTACTTCCTCTCTATACTCTCTTTGACTGTTTCTATTGGTTAATCAATATCTTAGTTTTTTTTATAAAGCATCTGTATGCATTGATGAAGAAGTTTCTACGGTAGATTTTAGCATGATTTATAATGCTTTGGATTCTGAATATGTGCCTTCACATTGACAAAGTACGCACTTAACACACACAACATGTAGGCACTTTATTAAGATGAAATTGTATACACATTCAAGTAGATATTTATAACATGCGAAATTGTGGTCAGTGTTTCTAATCCGTCCATTTTTTTTCGAGATTGAAAGGTGCCTTATGTGTTTTTGGTGAGATAATAAAGCTGGCAAATGAGAGTAATAATCTGCGACCAAAGCCTCATCTTTATCTTTCTATGATGCGGACCTTTGCTCTTAATGGGGATTTTGATATGGTCAAGAAGCTTCATGTGAAAATGTGGTCAGATACTGTCGGATCGATTTCTCTGTCAGCACAACAAGAAGCTGATGAGCTCCTGATGGAGGCTGCAATAAATGATAATCAGGTATTGCTCTTGTTCATACACCCCAAATGTGATGTTGAAATAATGTGTATAAATACCTAGCTGCATTTGAATACTTCTATGTGATATCACCATCATTCTCTGAAGTCAGCTGTATGCTTCAATGCTACTATCTACAAGAATATGTTAAGATGTATTGCAGAAAATTGCTCAGATGTGGGATGAAAATTTATTCTTCCCATCATTATGGTTTTTAAAATTCCACTTTTAGTTTTTCAATGATCATGAGTAAGCTAGTTTGAACCAGGGTAAAAATTGGATACTTTTGAGTATAAAAACCAATTGTTACTGAAAAAAAGCCCTTGTTGTTGAGTAAGAAGAAGTTTCTTCAATGCCAGGCACCCTATAAGGATTCTTTCTTTTGTAAATTTTTCAAACAACTTAAGTGCAACTTAGATTTCGTTGCAAGATACATATTAGTGCCTGACTCTGAGAAACTTAAATATCCATCAAGTTTCTTCATTTAATTATTGCACTGTTGTTTCTTATTGTTTCCACTTGTAGCTAATGTTGATACTTGATACTGTCAAATAGCATATTCCTAATGAAATTCAACTTGAGCTGTTTTTACTGTAATATTTTCATTGCCTATAGTGAGCTTTGCTTTGCACTCTGATTTAAAAACCATGTCTTCCCTCTACTATAACAAAATTAGTTTTGAGTTCTGCGTGACTCTTTTTTCTTTTTTTGTTATGACTGTTTGGTGATTGCTGTTCTTTTTCTTTACAGGTTGATGTTTCGAAAAAAATTCTTCTAGATATCATCCGAAAAAGAGATGGCCTTTCTTGGAATAGCAGAGGAGGAATGGTATATAAATTATCTTTGAGAAATTGGCTATGTGCAGATGAAGAATAATGATGAATTCGTATGAATCTTTTGTTATTGTCTAGAAAGATTGTGGCCTTGGTAATTCCACGTTCTCTCGTGGTTTATCAAGCTAGAAAATTTGGGAAATCCATTGATTCAACAGTCAAATAGATGGTGGTTTGATCATGTTTCCTTTGACTTGTTACTTCCCCTTAGTTTATGCCTCAAATTAGCTTTCTTGGCAATGCTTGTTTAATGCTCCTTTTCCATATCTATTATGTATGCTATCATCTTAATTAATGAAATTGGTGGAGGGGATGTTAAATTGGAACTAAGGTGGCAAACTAAAAAAACTAGCTGAGCGGCAGTGTATTCCTGATTAATTCATAGTAAATTAGATTGACAATAAGGTGGTAATCCATGCTCTCTCCAGCCATTTGGAACCTTGTTTAAGGCCAATAACTAAGTGCATGAGTGATGCAAGACCTTGCTTTTAGGAGGCCTATGGACAAATGAGTGCATTTGTTGAGAGTAATATATATATTTTTTTTTGTTTAACTATTATGGTCATGATATCATTCATCATTGTGTTGCAGACTGCTCTTAAAGTGGAGATTTTATCTGGATTCACCAGTTCATTGTTTACTCCATACATCCTTCCTCAGGTTTTAATCTCATAACTTCCCATCTATTTGTTACTTCTCTCTTTCCTATTTTTCAGAAGTTGACTGGTGATCAATTCCTTTATTTCAGGTTACATTAGATGATCCAATTGAAAAGTACATGACTCCTTTTGAGGAATCTAATCCATTGCTTTCTAGCCTGCCATTGAAAAAGGTTGTGATGCATTTCTTCAGAGATTCTGTGCTTCCTGTTATAGATGACTGGGGCAGCTGTGTTGGAATTCTCCACCGTGATGATTGTAAAATGGTAAATCAATATCTCCACATAGTAACAATTCTCTCTACTTCATCTCTTCCCTCTATTGTCTTTCTACTTGTTTCCATGTCTAGTGCATTTGCTAGTTTCTTCTAGGCAATACCAATGATTAATTATACTCCTAGTGCGAAATTCATATTTGCATTATCTATCTTTGTGATTTGTAGTGTTGGTCAAATATATCGGAAACATAAAAAGGTTTTCCTAGGATCACCATGACAACAAATGACCAATTTTAAGGACTTTTAAACCAAATTATAGATGTTTTAACTCCCTCTGATGTTGTCATTTATTTATGCATTTAGTTTTGGCGGCCATGGTTTTAACTTCAGGGTGCTTTCTGTGATGAGATAGATAATTTAGATGGTATCTCTATGTCTTACTTTGTAGATAGTAACAGTGGATGTTTTGAATGGCTCTGCAGTTGGATGCGCCTCTTTCAACCATGATGAGAGGACCGCCGCCTTGTGTAACCACATCGACATCCATTGGCCGGACGATCGATCTACTCTTAGAGAAGAAGTACAAAATGCTCATCATTGTGAAAAACAGCAACGTCGTCTATGAAACCACCTACAGTTCAAGCTCCAGGCCAGTTGGAACTTTCACCCGTGACAAGCTCTGCCAGCTCACTAAACATTGTAAGACAATTTCCACAAATCATCTGCTGATGCAACAAATCAGACAAGGTCAAATAATCACAAAGTAACAAAAACCTTCACACATTCCATTTGATCTCATCGGCCTCTATAGGCTGATGATCTATCATGCTATTTATGTAACAGAACACAAGCAATGCACATTGAGAGTAGATGATATATCTTGAGTTTCAGATTGCAGTAACAAAATGGTCTAACAAAGGTCTAGAAAACAAAACCCAACTGTTATTCTTGTTGCTCTACGGTTACATTACTACTCATGAATCTTATTGTAATGAATTAACAACCTAGACGTTGATCCACTATTTTTGTTCTCAGATGATGATGATGATGAAGAAGGCCATGCTTCATCCCCAATCAAAGCAGCAGGCCATGGAGACATCAGATAAGGAGTCACCTGATCAACATTCAAACTAAGACGACAAATCAGCTCCAACTTCTCTTCACTGACACCAAACCTGTACACCTCCTTCGCCCTTGTCTGAAAGAACAAGGCCTGCATTTCATGACAAACATACAAAATCATTTCCATATGGAGATGTTCCACACCATGCAACTTCACCCTCTTCTTTGCAGCCCATATTTTCCGATCGATGAGCTCCCATATCACCACCTCTTCTGTTTTCCTGTCGCACGCGCAATACACAAGAATCCCATTGGCACTGCAATGCAGAGACTTCGCCTTTAATCCTTCGCTTGCCACGGGTGCACTGATCAACTCCGCCGCCTCACGCTCACTGTTATAATCCAGCACCGATCCATCCAGTGTCATCCAATACAAATCGCCTCCGATCGAAACACCAGCCTGCTGTTCCGGCTCAAAACATACATGTCTTGGAAACGTGCTCACCAAAATCTTAGAATTCCACTCTTTCTTCTTGCTACAATATACCTTGAACTCAATGTCCTTTGTCTTGCATTGCCATTTGACAATCAATTCCGGCCAATGCTGTGGCAATTCATCTCTGCCCACCAATTTATTGTCTCGTGTAAACCTATGAATTTCTAATGCCGTTTGTATGTCATCTGATGCAAGCTTGTAAGCAAATACTACTTTGATATGATTATCATTTTCATGTATCAAGCCAAATGCATGGTACCAATCATTGGTTCTTTCCATTTTTGGTATCATCAATCTTCTTCTGGTGACTGGGTTGTACACTATTTTCTCATCATCTGATGTGCACAAGAGAAAGAATCCATTGGAAGAAAGCATGTCAGTTACTGAGAGGTCTTTCAGATCAAGAGGGAGATGGTTCAATGATGGTGACTTGAGACGGTGGTTAACTGGATTAAATTTCAATTCATAGTTGTAATTTACATGGAATAAACCTGCAAGAACTGGAAGACCATTAGAGGATTTATAAGTATTAGCAAACCATGGATCATTTATGATTTTGAGCCATGTTTTGGAGGTGCTCTTGAACTTGAAGATGGATTTTGTTGGCAGCCTCAAAAGGATCTCTGTTACTACGTCTTCATTGATGACACTTTTTATTTTTTTTGGTTTCTTGGATAAAAGCTTCTTCACCATCACTACAAACTTGCACAAGAATGAAAGAAAGACAATTAGGGTTTGAGAAAATATTCAGTGTGTGGGTGTGCATATAGTAGAATCATAGATTGATGAGTGACTTGTGTTTTTTTGTTGGAGATATTGGAATTTGTTTTTTTATTTAAATTTTGAAGATTCGGGATTTATCTTAATCTGTTTTTTTTTAAAGCATAATGTGGGCTTCTTTTCAAAAATAAAAAAATAATGTGATCAAACGTAATTCGGTTTGTTTAGGTTTCTTTGATTCTAAACATTTCTAATCAATGAGGATTTTTTTTTTTTAAAATTCAAACTATATATATATATAGTAGTGTAGTATATGTATGGTGCATGATTCAAAACTTAATAATCTCAAAATTCAACAATAAGATAACTTTTCCTTTATCATTATATTATTATTATTATTATAAAGCATCCGTATTTTGACATTCAATATATTTTAAGAAATCATTAACATGTAATACACTTATGTATATTACATCCGTACAAGTAACGCGCAAGTATGTCTATATATACATATGTATGTATAATGTATATGATATATGTATGTGGGAGAGAATGCATTTTATAAATTTTAGTTTAAAAATAAATTATGATTGTAACTGATATTTAAGAAGTCATTTATTATTAATGAATAAAAATAATTAATTTAAAAACATTATCACTCCCCCTTCTGCCTAGAAGTGATCCACTCCCTTTTAGTTTATGAAGGCCTTGGACATCAGAAGGTGAACCTTGCCTTTACGACTGTTTTCTTTTGTGTTTGTTGTTGTTATTGTTTGTTTTGGTTAATTTCACCCATGGTGACTATCTGTTTTGTGATTGTCTTCTTGTTTTTGTTCGTTTAGTTATAGACTATTTATTTTGTTTCCTTTTCAATAAATTTATGATTTATCTATTTTATTAAAAAAAACTTTCAACTTCAAATTGCGTTTCTACCTTAAAAAATTTTAAAACTCAAAATCTCCAAGATAACTTTAATTCCGAAGTGTCTCTGTTTCATCATTTGTACTTCTTTACAATTTAATAAATAATAATGACGTGTTATATATGCCCCTAGTATTTTATCCATCATTATCTTTTTGATCTCCCAAACAATTGTACGAAAAAAAATAAACAATTACGTCTAAAGCCGCCACTTGACCAACTTGATTTGACATGGATAATTATATATTTTGATTATTAAGAATAGAAAAAAAAAACATATATATATATATATAACTTTAAATTCCTAAAATAATTCCAAAGATTTAGATCAATACTGATTTTATTTTTGTTAAAAATCATCAATATGTTAAGATATATATATTTTTAAAATTTAAAATGCTTAATTATTTAAGCGTACAAAAACTATTTTTTAGATTTAAAAAAAAAACATATTTTGGAAATAACTAAATAAAAATGGCAGAAGAATTCACAAACGAACTCATTGTGTGCAAGTTAGTCAAAAAGACAGTCCATGCTTAAAAAAAAAAAAGAAGACCAATCAAACTAAGGAAAACATAAATCAATTGACTTGTTATATTTCTATTCATTTTCTTATTCCAAAACTTACACTCTATCTTACTTGCCACGCAACTTCTTAAAACCGAGTAACTTGCAAAGACTTCTTCAAATTCCAATCATATATATATATATATATATATATAACCACCATCACAACCACAACTTTCATTTAATTTAATATATACTACAACAATCATGGCAGGAAATGGAGTTCAAGTGCTCAAGAAATTAAGGAGAGGCATAAGAAAGGTTATGTTTTTGTTATCATTCAATGCAAAGAAATGGTTCATTTCATCATCTCTGAAATCTCCAAACTTGGCAAAGCTTATTAGCTTTAAAGATCAACCAAGTTTGATCAATTGTTACACAACTGATGAAGATGAGTTCTATGAAGTTGGTTCATCTTTAAGTGTCTCAAGGACTTCGAGTTCGGCTTCGGAGATTTCAAGAACAATTAGCTCCGCCTCAGCAACAACCGATAGTTCATCATCTTCAGGGGATGATATTAATGTTAAAGCTGAAGCTTTTATTGCTAGTTTTTACAAACATATTCAGATGGAAAGAGAGGTGTCTTTGAAGCTCAGGTATTGCAAGCCAAGTGATGATGATTTGGAGAGGACCAAGTCTTTTTGAATGTTTATATTGATGTGTGTTTTGATCTTTGATGGAGTACTAGATTTACAATTTTTGCCAGGTATGTATTCCATATGAAAGAGGGTGTGTTTATTTTTATTTCCCTTTCTTTCTTTTTTTTTTTTTAAATAATTTTTTGGTTTGATTTTGTTCTTTGGTTCATTGATTTTGATGTTAAGTGGCTCATGAATTTTTGTGGAGAGCTACATGGTCCTTGTATGAATTTGCATATAAAATAAATGAGATTCTCATTGTAACAATACTGATTAATTAAACAAGTTGTATTATTATGTCATAAATTTTGCCTGTATATGATTTTTCAGCCTTCCTCACTCTTGAGTTTTTAACTCTAATTTTGACTAACAATAAAAAAACAATTATCAGTTTATTGATCTTGCTTATTAGCACCCTAATCTTGTTTCATAATAAAACCTAGATCAATACAAGCTAATCATATGGTAAAAATATGATTAAATTAAGTTGAAATTTAATGAGTATATATATACATATATGAAGAACCACTCAGCCTTTGAACTTGCAATTGAACCATCTAAGTCTTGACTTCAAAAAAGAACCAACTTGTAATTGAACTGATTTTTTTTTTATTAACTAATGTAAACAAGCTACTTGTCAAGACTATGCTAGCATCAGCTTTCAAAATATACCACACTTCCTCACTCCAAACAATGATAAAAATTTAAATTTTGGCTTACACAACCAATATAAGATGGAAATTTAACTTTTGACTTTCACAGTGTTAGAAATTTAACTTTTAGCTTCCACAATCAATGTGCACGAGCTTTTTAAATATACCACACACCCTCACTCTAATGTACACAAGCTTTTTAAATATACCACACCCTCACTCTACACTGTGTAAATTTCTATCACTGTGAAAGCCAAAAGTTAAATATACCACACACCCTCACTCTAATGTACACGAGCTTTTTAAATATACCACACCCTCACTCTACACTGCGATAATATAACTTTTGGCTTTCACAGTGTGCACAAGCTTTTTAAATATACCAAATTGAAAATCTTCAATCTATACGATAATGTGAGTTTAATTTTTGGTTTTTACAATACGCACGAGCTTTCTAAATATACCACACCCCCTCATTCACTCTAAAGGGTAATGAGAACTTAACTTTTGGCTTACACAATACGCAAAAAAAAAACTGATATTTATAGACTATGAACAGCATTGGCTTAAACTGAAATTTTAGAATGGGGGCCAAAATTAAGCAAAACCTCAAGTAAAAGGGTTAATTTTTGTTCTTTTAAAAGAAAAAAAAAAAGAAAAGAAAAAGAGAAGCCCATATGGTATAATGTTCCAATGATAGAAAACTATATTATATAGTTTCCAAAAAGAAAATAATGAAAAGGTATTGAATATTCTACGGAGTAATAATGAATGGATAGAGGCTGAAAGAAAAAAGATCCTTAAAGAGGGATCCAATGGAGAATGATGGCGACAGTGCCATGAATGAAAAAGATAGAATGAAATGATTACTAACACATTCAAAGCTGCCCTCCATCTTTATATACATTTATATATATATATATACTTCTTTGATTTTGATATTCATCATCAAATTTCATAAATATGATCTAGCCAAGAGTTTTCACAAAACTTAACACCTAAATCATAAATATCACTAATGTTTAAATTCAAAGTTTATGAAGAATTAACTCTAATAAGTTTAAAACAAAAACAAAGAAATTTCATGCTCCTTTAACATTTAACTTATTATGTCACATTTGACCAGAAAAAGATGTCATAAGTTCTTAAGAGGAATCAAACTCAACATCTAATTTATTTTTGGAGGCAGTATGAAAAATAAAGTAAGATATTTTTATCTTTTAACCAGATGAATATGATTTCTAAACTCTCTGGCAATACCAAAAACCTCTCTTGATTTCTCAGCAATAATGACACAATATGAACCCAAAAGAAAGTAAAAATGAGATTTTGATTAAAAGAATAATAAAAAGACTAAAAAACTAACAAACAAACAAACAAAAAAAATGCATAGACCTGATAAACCAACCCCCTGAAGTGACTAGTTAGAATAAAATATGTGAGTGGTTTGCACTTTGCATGCAAATAGAAAAATATAAAAAACACTCACACACACATCCTGTGATTTATGAAAAGATAATAAATAATAATAAAATATAAAAAGAAATCCACAGAGAGAGATGTGGTTGGTGGGGAGAGTGGGCATAACAAGAAGAATGGCAAGGCAGTGTGCAGTCATTAGTCCCCTTCAATTGAGTGAGTCTCTATGAGCTATACTGCAGTGCAGTGCACTACACTGGTGGTCTGTGAGGGAAGGACAACAGAATCTCTTAATTAGGGCACTGATTGATTAGTAAAGGAAGGGACTACACCCTTTTGTCTTTCTCAGCACTGGCTGCAGACTGCAGGGATTTTGCACTCCTTCCTATTTTGATATCATCCATGCTTCATCATTTATCATCATCAATATCATCACCATCATCTATTATTATTATTATTATTATTATTCTCACATGCATTTTCCTTTTTCCCTTCCCACCTTTCCAAAACTTCATTTCCTTCACTACAGCTTGATAAGTAAATCAGATTTGATACCTTTTTTATGTTTAAGCTGTGACTTAGGCAAGAAATGTCTGGATAATCAAATAATGAAGATCTATTTCAACTTCTTGTTTTCAATAAAAAATTTCACCTTATAATTTCCATTTTCATAGCCTAACCCTTTCAGTATTTCCATCTATTTATTATTAATACACCTCCTTTTGTCTTAGTATGATATGAAGATTAAATAAATCATTTTGAAAAATCAAATCCAAAAGTTCTTTTGAATAGCTATATATCATATAGGGATCACTTGTATTAATGCTCTACTTTTTTCTCATATGGATCCCACTTAATCTTTCATAAGTTTATTAGGAAGATGCTAACAGCGAAGCACACTGCCCTGCACTTTAAAAGGCCTCACACAAAAAAGCACCCTAAAAACAAAAGAGATCTTAAAAGGCCAAAAGAAGGTAGTGAGTGACATTGCTAATAAGTCAAACAGGGGCAAGCAATATAAGCTATAGATCATGTTCATAACTTTTAACTAATACTTTAAATATACGATCTAAAACAGAAAACATCCAAAGTAAAAGATTGACACCGGACATGAAAATCAGTATTAATAGTTATAAGAATTTGATAGTACAAAAAGGACAAGATTAGGATGCGATGCATCAATCTCTGTCAATGCCAACTAAATCAATTTTAATCTAGACAAAAGATATTTGGGTCTTTCTTTGTCATATTGGGTGCAAAATTCATTGAGTTCATAATCAAGACATGGGAATTTTTCATTGGTGGCACAATGTGGAAACTATTGTATCAATTGACCAAACAATGCTACAACCCATTGTGATAGATTGTAAGTAGGTATATAAATGATCAAAAACTATGACCAAAATCTGATAAGACAAAATGTCACGCAGTCTCTGTTTCTCCTAAAGCCACAGGCAAAAACAAGAATCACAAAGCAAAAAAACAACAGCGATGTGATTGATCTTTTCATGTCTGAGCAAAACTCACATGCAGTTGCAGAAACAGATGTAAAGTTAATTCTATAATGAAAAGAAAAAGGTCCATAGTTAGCAGAGAACAGAAGAACAAAACAGAAGCTTGTCATGGAAATCATGCAACCATTTTTTCCAAATTCTATAGCAATTCCAAATAAAAACAAAAAAAAAGGAACATAAATCAAGAAAGCACTAATAAGAATAATCACTTATCCTTACCGGCATTGTTCTTCTTCTCGTTGTGGTTCACCAATGTCTCTTCATCCTCCTTTGGACTCTCCAATGCTCTCTTCTCCTGCTCCTCCTCCATCATCACTTCATTCCCATTACTCTTCTTCCTTTTAGCCAACACTCTGTTTCCTCAGCACTTGCAAGAGCTCTTTTGCAGCCTGACGCTTCTCAAATCGCCTGTTCTTAATAAGAACTTCACTAATATCAGCAGGAGTCATCTCAGCGCCATCAACCACCTCTTCCAACTCCTTCAACAACTCATCCTCATCTCCATTCTCTTCACCATCAAAATCCCAATCCAAGTAATTCTTCATCAAAATCTTAAGTGCGGGAAAAGAACAGTAACTCATGAAGATATGCATATCCATCCTGCCAGACCTCAACAGAGCAGGATCAAGCTTCTCAATATGATTGGTCGTGAACACAAAAATCCTCTCACTCCCACAACACGACCACAACCCATCAGTAAAATTCAGCAGCCCAGATAAAGTAATAGTCTTGGAAGAATTAACATCATCAACACCATGTACAACAGAATCAGGCCCAGAACAGGGGACGGTCACCTTCCCAGCAGAACTCCGGTTAGAGAGATTGATAGAGCAGTCAATATCTTCAATGACAATGATGGATTTAGGAGTAGTCTTCATGAGGAGTTTCCGGAGCTCAGAATTAGAATGAACCTCAGTAAGCTCAAGATCATAAATATCATAGCCAAGAAAGTTAGCCATGGCAGCAATCAAAGCTAGATTTCCCAGTACCTGGAGGTCCATAAAGAAGATACCCACGTTTCCAAGCTCTTCCAGTCTTCTTATAAAAAGCCTGGCCATCAGCGAAATCTCTAAGATCAAGAAGGATCTCAAGCTTGCGAGCAGGATCAAGAGCCAGAGTATCAAAAGTGCTAGGATGTTTGAAAGGAACAGACTCCCAAGGGTGGCCACGGGAGTCAAGAGCACCGCCACGGGAGTTAGTGAAAAGAAGACGATCTTGGTTGAGATGACGGAGCTGGGCGGCGGTGAGCATGATGTGATTGAGATAGCATTGAAGAATAATAGGTTTGTCCTTCTTCTTGATGGAGAGGGTGAAGCCACGCTTCTCATCAGGGATGGCACGCCAGGAAAAGGATGGATTTTGCCGCTGAGTGACGACGTGTTCCCAGGTGGCGGTGGCGCCATTGAAGGTGTCAACAAGTTGGTCGTTGTTAGAGAGGGAGTAAGTGAAGGAAGACGAGTTGAGAGCTCGGCTAAGGCTCAACCGGCTAGCTGACACGGAGGCAGAGCGGCTAAGGTAAAGCTGAACGGCGTTGTAGAGCTCGTTGGTGTTCACGCCATCGGTTTCAGTTATCTCGAAGTAGCAGTAGGAGGAGAAGCAGTGGAAGAGACGGTGAGAGAGCTTAGCAATGGTGAAACGGAGTTGGGGTGGGAACACGGCTTGGAGAATGCTTTGGAAGAAAGCTAAGGCGCCCAGTAGTGATGCTATTGAAGTCCAGAACTCCTTCATTTTGGCAGAGAACAAAATCCCTGTCTAAAACTTGTATATATATATATATAGAGAGAGAGAGAGAGAGAGAGAGACGTAGATGTAAATATGGAAAGTTAATAAATGCGGATTTACTGTCATTAAAAATGAAAGATAACGTTTTTATTTATTGATATTATTGATATTATTACCTGCATGCAATCAAATCAATCCACAAGTAAACCTAAAGTCACAAGAAACCTCAAACAGAGTGAGGAAGATGTAAGAAGCCTTGAAAAACTCCAAGAAAGTAATATAATTTCTGATCAGTAACTGCATTTTGCCCGTTTCCCGAATAACATTGGAGATTAAAAAAGGGTGATAGAAATCTCTCCATCTATCCATAGGATCATGTATTTAATTCCCGCATCCATACAGGCTAATAAACTCTTCAGTTTTTCAAGAAAGATTAAAAAAATATATAATGGAGGAGTAAGTCTATTGGAGGAAGTAAGATGGTGTAAATGGATATCAGATTTCTCCTGTTCATAAAGAGAGAATCGAATCTACTGAGAAGAGAAAAGAGCGAAAAGGTCTGAGAAAGCCGAGGAATACAAAGTTAAAAGATGGAAGGCATATATTCCTCCTATTCCATTGAATGAATGATAATACTACTACTACATGTGATTCTTTTGCAAAAAAATTAAGTACTTACTGTGCATGTAGAGCCAAAGGCCCAAATGGGTTGTCATGTGTCTCATTCCTCTCTCTCTCTCTCTCTCTCTCTCTCTCTCTCTCTCTCTCCCACATCCGCTTGTACAATTTATTGTGTCACATCTAGTATGCATTGATGTGCATGAGACTTGGAAAGAGGCTTGGTCTAGGCTCCATCTGTAGCCTGTATAGCTCATCAGATTCAGAACGTACGTTCAGGTTGTACCATAACCCACACAGAAAAGATAATTCACCACTCTGCATTGATTCAGAACGTAAAAATCAAGCCAACTTGCATCATAAGTTTAACCAAAAATAATAATAATAAATATGTATCTTTTGTCTAAATTGATTTCTAGCTTTTGTATGGGATTTGATGCATACATGCAATCGACTGCAGGAAAAATACAACAAAAGAAAACAAGGTAATACCATAATATCCATCTTTGGTTGAATGAGGATTATGCTGGTAAAATTTTCTTTTGCTTTCGTTTCAACACATTCATTTACTTCCTCCTTAACAAGGAGATATCATACCCAATAAAAAAATTTTCAAGGGATAATTGGTTTTTGCAGCTTTTACTTGTTAAACTATTTAAGCCACTTGAAAATTAACCTGAGAAATCAAGGACGATGTTCATAATGAAATCTAGTCAATAATATGCATCTCCATGTCCCTAGCTGCACACATGAATGGGCACACTCCCAGGTATCAATTGACATCTTATACCAAATATAGTAGCTTAAGTGCATTGTTAGTCCCTAAACTATAACATACAGTGCAACTTTGTCCTTCTGTTTGAAATTTATACATTAAGACACTTATACCAATAATACCATATGGACAAAGTTTACTTTGGCCCATATCACCTGCATGACACCAACATGATATACGTCCATGTATTTATGTTTTTTTTTAAGATTAATAATAATGAGCTGAATGTTAAAGGCCTAGACTGATAGACACATGTCGGGTTTACTTACCTAGAGTTGCCACATGGAAAATAACTTTAGAAAAATGATTTTTTTTCATCATGTGGCATGACTTGACGTAGCCGCATAAAATTTTATTTTTATTTTTGTCCTTATCCATCTTCAATCTTCATCACCTTCCCTTCTTCATTTCTTTTTTCTACTCTTACTGTATGGGGTTATTTGGATTGGTGCTTTTTTTTAATTTTGTAGAAGCACTTTTAAAAAAAAGTACTTTTAGAATAAGTTAAATTCTTTACGATATTTTTTTGTTTGGATGTATTAGTTTTGTAAACACTTCAGAATAGTGAAAATGTTTAGTATGCTTTATTTAAAAATTACTTTTACAACAAAAAAATTACTAAAATACCCTTTTTACTAGATTGATCGAGGCATTTTAGTAAAATGCACTTAACCAAATAAACTTTATCAAAACAAACTTTATTTCCATAAGTTAGTGTTTGGCAAACTTTATAAAATAAAGTTCGATTTGAGACTTTATTTCACACTGAAATTATTCAAAAAGTTCTCATCCAAACACAATATAAAAAACCCTCATAAAGACTTAACTTACGAAATAAAGTAGCTTTTAGGGTCACTATAAAGTTCGATCTAAACAACACCTATATCTCCATCTCCGTAGTCCGCCTGTCTCTCCTTCCTTTTGCCTCTTTTCCTACTCCATCTCCATCTTTGTCCTCCTCTTCAACCTCCATGGCTATTTCTCCACATCCACCTCCATTCTCCATCCCCTTTGTTTATGTTCTTCTCCTCTACCTCTATCTCCATCCATGGATTACATGGCTTAGGAAAATGGGAAAAATAAAAAAAGTTTAACTCAAGAGAGAAAGAGGGAAAGAGAAAGAGAAAGTGAAGAAAGAAAGAGATGGGGTGAAGAATTAAGATATGGATAAAGATACAAGTGGAGACTGGAGAGGATGGAGGAAAAGCGAATTTAAAAAATAAAAATATTTTTTAAACAACATAAAGTGAATAATTCAAAATCTTTAAAAATCTATTTTCTTCGAGACAACTTTTGCCAAATAAACCCCAAGATGTCAGCAACCAAAGTAAGCATTTAATATCCACCTCATTCTTATTAATTTAAAAAAAAAAATATGAAAGTGTGTATTGCAATGTGAGTATCATGTAAGCCATACAGAGCAAAGTGATTTTTGACAAAAAAACAGACAACTCGAAAGCGCTAGTTAAACCGCTGCGAGTACATACAAGCCTTTGGTAGAACAAATGGGGGCGGGACCGTGCACACATGGACACTGAAACCACCCGCATACAACCACCGCTCACATCTCCCAAAAATGTGCCCTCAGTCGAGAATCGAACTCTCACCACTCGGTGAAGAGCTCTATTGGCGACCCATATACCAATAGATCATTTGATCATTGGCAGAGCAAAGTGAATTTTATCTGCATAGTATAAGGGTTTAATGCAAGTTTTTAATAAAGGCAAAAACACACTATACAACATAATATATGGACCAATAACGGCATAACGCATTTAAACCTTGAAAAAATTAAGCCATATTGTTGAACTAACTAAGAACAAGGGTCGTGCTACATAGTCAAAAACTAGCGTCTACCTTAGGATGAGCCCATGTCTTTCAATTGTATTTAACATAGAGGACATTAATGGATAATAACCATCTTCCTGAATCCTAAGGCAAACCAGTATCATGGCTATGTCGCACATCTTATACGAAAAAATAGGAAGGACTAACTTCGGAGTTAGTGGACACCCACTTTATCATAAGAAAAACTTCAAGTGAAAATAAATAAATAACTTTGTTCTGAAGCTGGTGATTGCTACAACAACGAGATCATACATGTACCATGGAAAACAAGAGCAAATGTAGCAGCACTTCTGACCTTACCTTCCACGCTTGCTAAGACAAGAAAGTAGAGCATGTGACATACAATGGCTAGAAAGCCCTAAAAGAGAGCTCAAAGACAAGTTTTGATTTTTTTTTCCCGGCTTTGCCACCCTCACGAGTAATAATAGGACCATAACGAGTTAACCATTTGAGTGAGAACCGGATCCGGCTTCATCTGCCCATAGGTCATGGGTGAATCAGAATAATGTTCATAAATACTTGGGACTCAAAATCTAGACAAGAAACAAAGCATAAAAAACACACTACCAAGAAGATGTTGAGTTCATAGGAGCGATTGGTGATTAGTGATACTTATGACACCACATCAATTATGAGGGCATAAAAGGAGATTTATTTCCCCATCATTGATTTCCATTCATATACTTCCATGATCACATACAGCACTTTAGCTCTCAGACCATAATCAGGACACACAAAGTTGAACTTTTAATATCTTCATAATCTAAAAAAGTTAACAGCATAAGGCCTAACTATAAGGACAAACAACTCTTCTCCAAGCCATGATACAAGCGAGGAAAAAAAAACAATAAAAAATGAAGTAAACTAGCTTTCAAAATTTCAAGCAAATGGAAAAGATCCTCTGTTTAAGTAAAGAACCAAAGTCAAATTCATATCCCAAATTTGCTGCTCCCACTAGGACTTCTGAACCTTATTCTAGAAAGAATACGTATTTTACAGATATTCAACTCTATAAACAATTTAACCACCACAATATTAGTGGTAAATCAAAGGCTGAAACTGTTACCCAGTTGCCCTAACCTCCTTAAATTATGTCTTTGAACAAAACCATGCAATAAAGAGAAACTTTGGGAAAACTGAAACATCAATCAAGCACCCCAAAGCAGCACCCATCAATAAACTATGGCAGCATAAATTTATGCAAACTACCATATAAGAGAAGATTAGGGCTACTAAACTTTGAGACCCTACAAATAGTCACACCTTCTTATATTAAACATTGGAAGACTCGATGGCTGTTTTCACAGGGTGAATTATTATGTGGTACAACAAAAACAGGAATTTTAATAAGCCCTTAAATCTGAAATCATTTTGTGGTTTGCATAACAATTATAAATTATGATTATCTGTATCATCTCATTCATTATATTTTAGTTTAGAAACATATATATATATATATATATATATATCAGGGCTTCAAATAACTGAATAAGTATTGAAAACAAAAAGAAAACAATTAGGGAAATATCATAGCATAAAACACAGCCTTTGATGACTCAAAATTTAATGCCAATTAATTCAGATAAAAAGGCTTAAAATAAAAATAATGCACAGTGATCCCAACAATAAATGTGATTGGCTATATTTATCCTTAAAAAAATTATTTAGGATAAATAACAAAAAATGCTCCTTCTCTAGCCATTGTTATTCGTAATCGTAAAAGAAGACTGCTCAACCACAGAGCTGAGTTTGGTCTAAATGGAAATAATAATGCAACCATCATAAGGCAAAAATCATAGCCATTTGTGGTAACTTAATTTGTTCCATGTTCCCTTATTCTCTTGTGCTCTCAACACCAAAGACCTAAGAGTCTTATACCATCTTCAGCTGTACAAATGTGAGTGCCAACAAAATCAAGCAGGCAAATCAGGTGGACATGGATTACTAGCCAGAACAGAAGATACATCGGTGCACGGCACTGTACAGGAGGCTTCCCAGCATCTTTGGATACAAATCCTTGCCGTGGCTTTGCTATGAAGAGCCTCATATCAGCCTAACAGAGGATGGTGGTGCTTCAGTCTATTTCAGTCTCTAAAGTGCATGTTTTGTGAGGAGGGAAGTAGAACATTGATTTTACTACAGAGAACTGAATGTGCATAACTTTTTCTTCATGAATTCCTATTGGACCTCTTCATTTCCCAATATGCTTCAAAATAATAACCATTTATCTTTAAAAAATAAAAAAAAGAGTTTTGAGACATCTGATTGTTCTACCTAGAATTCTTTTACAACATAAATTTAATCCATCATCTATCGTTTGCACAGTGCATCAAAGAAGACAGTTTCAAGACTTGATGCAATTGGTCCGCTAAGAGTCTAAGCCGAAAGGGTGTCAGGGGCAGACATCTAACAAAGTGGAACGCCTAGAGAACATATAGTAAAACTATCTTCAATATCAGCATTCTACACCAAGAACAACAAAAGACATCCCATGCATGATCTTATCAATCCACACTCAATAAACATCACAAATTTCAACCAATTCACAAAAATTAATCTAAAACAAACATCAACAAAACTAGAGATTTCCCAAATCATCAGATATTTTTTTTCCCAAGTAACTGATAATTAACATTCTAATAATCACTAAGAACACTAAAAGAAACCGCAGCACGCTCTGATCAATTGATACTCAAAAAAAATAAAAAATTTCGAACAAATCACATACATTTATCCACAAACAAATATCAACAAATGAAAAAAAAAAACACCAGAGATCTAACCATTCACAAAGCTTTTTCTCAGCGATTGTCCAAGAACACTACCAATCCCGCCTCGCAGATCGATCGGGGAAACATAAGATAAGAAGCAATGGATTCAAGGGTGCTGAAAAGGGCTAAGAACAAAGGGGAAGAGATCGAAAAACCCTAAAATTCGAGAGAGAGCTTGAATGGTTTCTCAGTGCCCTAGCGCAAGCCCCAGCGGGCGGGGCGGGCGGGGCGCGCGCGGGAGTAGGAAGTGGGCCAAGACCTATTTATATATCTCATGTTGGGCTTGGGCGTAAAATAGGCCCAGTTTAAAGGCCCACTTAGTAAATAGTTTTGTTTTATTTTCGTATTTAAAATGAAAGGTATTTAAAAAACGAAATACTATAAATTCTAATTTGGGAAATTTATATGTACATATACTTATCCAAGATTGAGTATATTTGCTTATACACCCTTCTAACAAATCAATATTTGTGTACATATATTTTGTGAAGAGATGTTCCCACGGGACCATTAATATAATCCAATAGATTCAGTTCCTAAATATGACTCATTATTAACTATTGATTTATAGATTTTGGTTTTTGTTTATTATACAATATAGAAATAAATTAGTAATTATTTTAAAATATTAGTGCTCTTTATTTTAGAAATTATTAAATTTAAACAATTAAATGAGTAAAGATAAGTCATATCTTGATTTCATGGTCTTTGGGCTATCTCTTTATTTTTTTCACTTTAATGTCATTTTCACAAGTACCGTGATTAAAGAAATTGAAATTAATACCATATGCATAAGTTTTTTGAATAATAGACGACAAACGCCCTTTTTATATGAATATAAACAGTACCAAACAGTATTGGAACCTGGATATACAGTATATGTACAGTATAAGAATAGTATAAAAATCCCAGGTGAACAGTATATGAACTGTATAGTGAACAGTACTTCCGGGGGAGGGACATATCACATATGCATAAGTTCACCTTTAGATTATTTCAAATTTAAGATTCTCCGGCATATAAAGAATTTAAAATTTATGATATTTTTAAATTTATCTCTTTTAAATGTAAGAATTTCTCTTGAATTTTAAATGTATTCACAATAACACCTTTCTAAATTTGTCACTTTTAAATGTAGAAATCTCTCTTGAGTTTTTGGAGTGTATTTACAATAAATTTTTTTATCTTTCTTGAAAAACGGCAAAAAAGGGTTTAATGTTGGGCTTGGCCAAAATAGCGGGCCCACTTTGAAGGCCTGCATGGTCAAATATTCTGTTTTATTTTGGTATTATAAAAAATGTATTAAAAATATAGAATACTATAAATTTAATTAATTTGTGAAATGTATATGTATATAATTATGCAAGACTTATATTTGCATATACACCCCCATAAAAAATCAATTTTTTTTATAAAATCGATAAGTCATTAGTCAAGGGTCCCACAGCAAGGGATTTTATTTAGCACCACTATGTTCAACGCATTTCAAACCTAAGTAATAAAAGTCTTTATAAACCACCTTATAACGTGAGATCAGTACTATTAGACCAAAGACCATTAGGTTAAAATTAATATTTATGTTCATTTATTTTATTTGGCTTGTTTTGAAGAATGGTATTTTACTTTTTCACTTTAATGCTATTTCACGATGTAATATCATAAAAAAAAATTAAAATTAACTTTTCATCATAATATATATATGGTGGTTTTGTATATATATATATAGCAACAAATATTTTAATTATTCAAATTTAAGATTCTCTGGCTCATCAAGAATTTAAAGTTCAGTATCTTTCTAAATAAATCTCTTTTATATGTAAAAAAATCACTCTTGAATTTGAGCGTATTCACATTAACACCTTTCTAAATTTATCTCTTTTAAATAAAGGAATCTCTCTTGAGTTTTGAGTGTATATTCACGATAAATTAGTTTGATATTTTGGATTAGAGTTAACCTTTTATGAAGATTCGTTTCTAAATTAATCTTTAAATTAAAGCAATATTTGAATGAAATGCCATTTGATGCAAATCTCTCTCATTTACACACAATCCAATTAATTTGATATTTAGAGAAACAAATTTAAAAATTGCTATTCTAAACCTCATTTGTCATTAAAAATTAATTACAATTTGCGCAAGTGGTCTTATATATATATATATATATATATAAATTGAAATCATTATAATTGTTTTTAAGTATAAAGATATATTTTAGAAGTTTACAATATATTTCTTTTTGGTTTTAGCAATAAAAATATAATTATTCTATTGTTTTAATTATATATATTGGTCAACCATCCCACCAGTGAGAGTTGTATAAAATTACAAATTTCAAGAACAATACATACATATATATATATATAAGAGAGTATCTTGAGGGGGTATAAAATAAATTAAACAAATTAAGATTCAACTCTCTGCCTATCAAAGGCAGCCACTGAATATTTATAGCTCTTAACAATGAAAATAACAATTAAATTAACATCAATTGAGTAAATTAAAGCAGGTAAATAATACAAAAAATAAAATAAAATAAAATCAAGGGATATGATACAACTTAGAAGGCTTCAAAGCATCAGTGACATTGAAGTACTTAAGAGTCCTAGCCCACTTAGGGTTATCCTTAAGACGATGAACAGCTATAGTATCAGGAACAAACTCATGAGAGCAAGTATCAATAGGAACCGGAATAGGGAAGTCATACATTGCCGGCTTTGTATTGAATCGGTTCTTCGCCTTTTGGCCGAGAGTCATCCATTTGCCGGTCATCATGTCTTCGGGACCGACAGAATTGTTTCGAGGTATATTTGATGAAGAAATCCATTGAACTAAGTCCCATGAGAGAATGTAGCCCATCCCTGACATGTAGTCATGGAAGGGATCCATGCTGTCACAGGGAATCACAAAACCATAGTACATGTCCTCCCTTGGCATCTTCTTTCAGTGACTCAACAAGTCTGTTAAACATTCAACGTTCAAATTTAAGGTGTTATTGCTTATATGCATGCATGCACTAGCCTGTTAAGCATTCAACGTTGAGAAGTTGTTATTATTTACATGCACTAGTCTATCAAGCATTCAACGTTCAAAAGATGTTATTTTTTGCATGCATACACTAATATATATATGTTAAGAATTCAACGTTGAGAAGTTCTTAATTATTTGCATGCATGTGATGGTGATAAAAAAAAATAGCAACTTGTTAGGGGTTAGGGCATGGGTTTGCGAGAGAGGGTTGATTTATTTCACATGTTTGTATTGGGTCGACTTTGTCAGCTTCTGCTAATATATATATATATATATATATATATATATATTTATAGAGTTAGACCGAGATTTAATCTTATTTTTACTCAAAATTGGTAGCAATAGGAAGATTGTTATAGGGTTAGGGTTTGAAATATATATATATATATATATATATATATATGTATATAATATAGACACCTAGTTAGAAAGTAGAGAACTTGTTACTTGTTAGGGGATAGAGTTTGAATATATATATAGATATATATATAATATGTCTAGAATAGGAAACTTGTTAGGGTTAGAAACTTAGAAGATATATATAAATATCAGAGAAAATGGCTGCCATACATCTACAAGAAAAGGTAATTGTTAATATTCCGTAGAGAAAAATCATATTTATTTATATATCAGAGAAAATGAGTAGATATTATTTTTCGAGCATATATAACTATTATTCCAAATTTTCACTAGGCATGCAAGTAAAAAAAAAACTTATATATAATATAATGATCAGCACATAGAACCTAGTGGTGCCCAACATGAAATCATATATATATAAAGATAACTTAATTCATTAATTATATATATATATATATATGTCAAACAAGTGAAATGAATGTCTCATGAATTTAGTGCACCATTAATTGAATCATGTTCTTCAAACAAGAAAAATTAACTCTTGGTCTTGAAACATGAAACATATATATATATATATATATATATGTTTCATGTTCAAGACCAAGAGTTAATATATAACTAATGTAACCATATATATGGAGTAAATAAAGTTTAGTTAATATTTACCTTGGAAGTCTGAAGTAAATATCATCATCTGCCTTCATAACATAATCATAAGGCTTGTCATCACCATTGCTGCCATTGAAAAGCATTGGCAAGCTTGAGAAGTAAGTGTAAGTCTTGCCATCGTTCATGTTCTCCGGGCAATCAAGAATAATAATGTCGTCAAAACGAATGATCTCTAAAGCAACCAAAACTCTTTGATCATCTTTAGTAAGGTTACAAAAGACGAACTTAACATCAATAACGGCATTCACCGGTGGCTCTAATGAGTACACAAGCCGGAGAAGATGCCGTCTTTCATAGTGATCAGGAAGAGTTAAAATGCCAATGAGAAGGCGAAAGGCGGGTTTTTCCGGTGAGAAAAATGAGGTAGAATTGGAGGCATGGGTGATGATAACAGGGGCAATGCCGGTTAAAGATTGGAGTTGGAACTCATTTGGATAAATGACAACGAAGATAAGGGCAAGAAGCATGAAGGGTAATAAGAGCAAGATGATAGTCCCTATAGAGGGCTTTGTGAAGCCAATGGAATTCATGGGAGGGTGATTAGGGTTCTTCATGATGGGAAGGAAGAAGGTGTTAATAATGGTGGTGGTCTAATTATCAATGGTTGCTTAGTAGAAACAGAAAGGAGTTCTAAGTTTTTTGTTTGTATATAAAGAAAAAAAGAGGCTTCTTTGTTTGGTGTGAAGGCAATCAATTAATTAAGTAGGCTAGTTGAATAATATATATTTCATCTAGAATTTTGAGTGTGTAAATATATGTATATATATAGGAAAAAGATCATCTAGGTAAGTCCCTAGATTTAAAATCTAGAGGTGTTTTAAATTTAAGCCGTTGGATCATCATTCAACGTTGTTTGTTTATATAAACACTGTATAACTTTTTTTTACTGTTCATAAATACTGTACAACTCTGTAGAACGTGATTTTTATTGTTTATAATGATAATAGCCATCAGATTATCATCCGATGACTATTGTAGACATCCCTAAATTTTAAATCTAGGGACATCCCTAAATGATGGGTTCTCATATATATATATATATATATATATAATAAAACAAGGTAACTAATCAATAAATAGGGTTTAGGGTTTAGTTCATATATATATATGGTACTTTGTACATAAATATATATATAGCAATAAATATTTGTTAATAAGAAAATAACACTTTCAAGCTTGAAATACCTAATTCTTAGAAGTAAATGATTAAGTATTAAATAAAAAGTTTTTTCTCTAAAGTAAACAAAGTTAAAACATTAAAATCCTAAACTTGGCTTTTTTCTAAAGCTAAGTTGAAAGTAATATATAGATTATATATAGCAAAAGTCATCTAGCGACGTTCATAACAACGTCCTAGATTTAAAACAATTTGAAGAGGAATGAGAGGAGAGAGATAGGAAAAAACAGATGCATAAACAGTAATATATCAACATGCAGTTACATATATATATATACATAAAGAGAGCATGTGGAGAGGCGTGAGGAAAGGCAGGGAATCAGGGAGATCAGATTCAGAAAAGTCTACAGGGAATTTAAGTCATGCATTTGAGAGTGTCTTTTTGGTTGTTTATTAATTTCATAGCTTCATATGTTTGCAAGATTTGAGAGTGATAAGTTTGACTTGTCGGCATTTTATTAGTTGAAAAATCAGAGTTAATGAAAGAAAAAACAGAAATGTAAACATTATAAAAATTAATAATGAATAACTCTCTTAGTAAGTCTTTTTTCTTATAAATATACTGATAAAAGTGACAAATATTATTAAAAAAAATTAATAGATAAGTACAAAGATATATTAGTTATGATAATTTAAATATTTTTTAAAATTAAATTTATTATATAAAACCGGCTAACATGTGAAGTAATGAGGATTTATCACAGACACTTAAAATATTATATAATATTAGAATCATAATTTTTTTCAAATAATTAATTAAACTTAGTTGTATATATATTGATTGCATGTGTGACATGCTTTTCCAAGGTGCAATATATATAATTAAACTAGGTGCGCGTGTTTAAGAGCATGCTACTCGAAATTATTGCTTTCTTTTTGATAGAGTCTTATTAGAATATTATACTTTAAAAAAATATATAATTTTTTTAACTCAAGACATAAATGAGAATTTGAGTGAGGGAAATCGAGGCTTTCGTATTGAAATGCAATTTTTTTTTTTAATCATCATCTTGTTTAATAATTAATTAAAAAAATTAATAATTTTTTGATTTATTAGTATCGAGTCCTTTGTACATAGGGTATTTATTTTAAGAATGATTTGAGATCGACCCCCAAAATTTATACAAAATGAGGACACACGTGCTTGCTAAGCTTGCTCCACATATGTGCAAATTCCTCAAACAAGAATGTCGCAGTTTAAAAAAAAAATAATGAAAAATTAAATAAAAAATAAAGGTATATGACTATCAAAAGCATTATAGTAAGAATTTAAGTCTTTTCAAGTTTAAACACATTAAATAACAAGTAACTATTCTTGTTGTACTTAAATTTGAGCTAATATAAACTTATATGTGGTGTATGGATTTTTTTTTTTTTTTTAAAATAGTTGTATAACCAGATTGTTGGATATTTCAACTTTACTCATGGTTTGTGTGTGTTTTTTATAAAGTGAATAAATTATATTTTTAAAATAAAACGAACATGTTACTAATGGTTTGTATTACTCTATAAAAGTGTTATTATTATTAAATTATATATATTTAGTAAATGAAAACGTTACTTTATTCTTCTCGAAGCTTTTATACGGGAAAATTAAGCACACTTTTAAAATATGGCTATAAAGATAATATATATATATATATATATTAGACAAATTCATGAAAATAAATTAAAAAAGTGCTGAACAAGGACTTGTTATTTTTTAAACCATATATTAAGAGGAAGACGAGTATATGTCCATCTTAATTTCCAAATATTTTGGATGTTCTCTTCTGTCATTATCCTCAAATACATCTCCTAATTAAACACGCCTTGATTCAATGTTTGACAATGCCCTTAAACTTATCATGTTATATATCAAACAAGAATAGACTATTTTATTGTTACAAAATAAAACATTATATTATTATTATTATTATTATTATTATTATTAGAAACACTTTTATTCCATTGATTATTTCCTTTTTTGTTGTGATGCAGGTATTTATTTATTTATTTTTAGAAAAGGATGAGTTGTGGCATGTTGACCCCTTTTATGGCCTCTAACTAGGAAGTTAGGTCCATGCCCCCCACCACCTTAACTCTAGTCATGTTGTTTGTTGAAGATGGATGAATGAATTGATGATGGTTTCTAGTCCAATCTAATGTTTTGATATGATACTTCTCATTTCATGTCCAATTGTTTTTTTCCCCTTTAATTTTATTTATTTATTTTTTTATTTATGATAAAAGTGGACCAAATCATTAACTCAACGTCCTAGTGTTCTCACCCTAGCTACATGAGACTTAGTTTGAACCCACCTTTTCGATTAGAATAAAAACAACCTATATAAAAAAATCCGGTACCAATAAATTAAAATGTCACTAGCCCAATTATATATACACACTTGTCTAATTGAGATCTTGTAGGTTGTGAATAATAAAATCTCAAATCATTAAATTTATATAAATATAAAATTATATTGCATAATCAAATTCCAACACGACACTATATTAAAACTACATGACTAAAAAAAAATTGACTAGCTTACGTGATTTCATAAACTAAATCGAACTCATCTAATATTATAGTCATTTAGGATTAATTTTTTTCAAACATTTGTACTAATCAAAATAGTTATTATAAATAAGAAAATTAATCACTTGCAAAATTTTACCCAAGAGTGTGGCATTAGTCTCACTATGAAAAGTTTAGTTTACAAGATATTTATTACTGGGTTCAAAACACATTAGACGAAAGTGATGCCAACATCCCCAATTATGTGGCGAGGGCCTACAACTCAATTCTCGATCTTGTGGAGCATATGAGGGTGCATGGGTGGTTTGTATTGCCCTTGTGAGCACGGCATAACTGTATAAGCATTGGATTGAGCAAATGTAAATGATGAACATATTAATTAAATAACGCCCTTTAATTTTTATTATGTCCATAAGTTAGTATGCACCCTTTAATGCCAACAATAAGATTAGGACATGGCCAATCCCCTCTTCATAGTAGTTTACCTTGGATCACAAGGAACTAGCTTCATAATGCATTCTGTGTCTTTTTTTATTATTATTAAAATTATTTATTTATTATTAAAGATAAAAATTTTCCATATAAATAATCAAATTCCATTACCAAAAAAAAATTTATGAATTAATTTTTAAATTAATAAAAACGTTTAAATCTCTTGCATTTTTCTCTCCTCTCTCTCTCTCTCTATATATATATTCCCATAATACACCCGCAAATCCTTCTCTCTCTCTCCATTTCTTCCCATAATACACCCGTAAATCCCTCTCTCTCTACTATTATTCCCAAATAGACCCCTTAATATTCTTATATATTATATATATATATATAAACACTCTCGAGACTCGTTTTCTCAAAAAAAAAAAGAGAATTCATGGCATCATATAAAGAAGAAGAAGAAGAAGCTCTTTGTCTAGTGGGATCCGACGGCGAGGATTCGTGCATCTCCCTGACGGGTTTGATCAACGGCCAAGATTGCTCCGATTGCATGCGATCTTCTCCACCTCAAGACCTCTTCGATTTCACCTTCCACGGCGCGGCTTCGGCTTCGGCTTCGGAGATGTGCGCCGCCGATGACATCTTCGTCCAAGGCCGAATGCTCGTGAGGAACCCAACCCCGCCGGCTCCGGCGCCGACGTCGCCGCTGTGGAGAAGCCGAAGCCACGTGGAGGGAATCGGGAGGCGGAGGTGGGAGGCGTTGGACTGCTTCGATCGGCGGCTGAGGCGGGCGGCGTCGGACTCGGCTCCTGCGGGGAGGACGCCGAAGCCGAGGCCGAGATGGTACTGGTTTCTCTTTGGGTCGGTGAACGTGCCGGAGCCGGTGATGGAGATGAGTGAGATAAGGAGCAGGTTACGCCGGCGAGCAGCTGCGCCGGAGATGCGTGACGGTGGACGGTGGGCGGCGTGGAAGCTGATCCAGTCGCTGAGCTGTAAAGGCGTGGATAGCGCCGCCGTGACGGCGCCGGCGCCGATGATGAGCCATGGGGGCATTATGGGAATATAAATAAGAGGTCCCCGCGCGCTTGAGAGAAACTTTGGTTTAAATTCTTCCGAAAATGTCCCAATGTGGAATTTTTTTATTTTAGGGTGGGGGTAGAATGGGAATGGTCAGTATTCCCGGAAAGGGCATTAAATTTGGTTTGGTGGTAAACAAGAAAACATTATTTCAATTCACGAGAATGGAAAGAAAACATACTTGTTTTTCTTCAAATATATTATTATAAATAGAAATAACATATTTTATTTATTTATATGTTGTTTTTTTTAATGAGTAAAAATTAAAAATGTGTCACACCCGCCCTTGATGCTAGTGCAGAAAGTTTACTTTGGTTGGGAATTTAACTCTTTTGTTTTTGATTTTTGGGTAAGAAATGAGTAGTTAGGAGAGGACTAAAGTATCCTTTATTAATTTTAAAAAATTACCATAATGTCCTTTTAAAATTTAATTTTATGTTTCATAATAATAATAATATTATTATTATTTGTTTTATTTTTTAATATGTCAATTGCAGATTAATAATAATATATTTTTTACAATAATATTAATAATATAAATATAAACAAATATAAAAAATCGGGTAATTATAGTATTAATTATAAAATATTATTATTATTTGTATAATAATATTATTACTAATATTAATCAGTTTATACAAAATAATCTTTGAAATATATAAAAAAATATTATGATCAATTTTATATAAAATGACAAATTAGTAAAATACTCATTAAAGGGAGTGTTTGGTTCACAAGATTGGAGTGGGAGTGGGAGTGGGAGTGGGAGGGGAGTGAATCTAAGTTTTTGTTTAGATGATCACGCCAATAAATCTCTCAGCACTCCTCACTCTTAATCAAATAAAAAAAAAATAGATTATCCCTTCACACTCCTCCATTATACCAAATATAAATATTTTTTTTCAAACTCTCAATTCTCCCCCTCTCCTTACTCTCCCTTCCCATCTGAACCAAGCAAAGCCTAAAAGAGTTCCGAGTTCAAGTGGTAGTATTGTATGTGCAGGATCACAGCCAAAACTATGTTTGTCACCAGGTGAGATGTATTTGGGAAAAAAACAGTAAATAGAATAGTATTATTTAAAAAAATTATGGGCTTTGAGAACAAGGTTACATATTCAATTATTTATGTTTTGTGAGCGTCTATACCTATCTGGATGGTATCATAGTTTAAATAGATTTATTGGCGTGATTATATGCAAAATTTCAATTAAAATTAAATTTGGATTCAAAAAATAATTTCCTTTTTTCCTCCTATTGAATTTCCATATATACAGTAGAAGACAAATAATAAAAATATTTTATAACACTCACAAGTTAATATACATATAATGTACCTTCTTTACCATCGTTGAACTAGTATTTTATTCCCCTCCCAAATTAAAGGTCCAGGTTTAAATGCGTGATTTGACCATAATTTTAATACATAAATAAATATGATCCTAAAACAAAAACCTTGGTGCATGTATAAAGATATCATAATTCCCAAATTTATGGTATGTGAAATATATTTGGGAAAAAAAAGAAAATAGAATAGTATTATTTAAAAAAATTATGGGCTTTGAGAACAAGGTTACATATGCAATTATTTATGCTTTGTAAGCGTCTATACCTATCTGGATGGCATCATAGTTTAAATAGATTTATTGGCGCGATTATATGCAAAAATATAATTATAATTAAATTTGGACAAAAAAAATAATTTCCTTTTTTCCTCTTATTAAATTTCCATATATACAGTAGAAGACAAATAATAAAAATATTTTATAACACTCACAAGTTAATATACATATAATGTACCTTTTTTTACCATCGTTGACCTAGTATTTTATTCCCTATAATGTACCTTCTTTACCATCGTTGAACTAGCATTTTATTTCCCTCCTAAATTAAAGGTCCAGGTTTAAATGCATGATTTGACCATAATTTTAATAAATAAATAAATAAATATTATCCTAAAACACAAACCTTGGTGCATGTATAAAGATATCATACCTAATTTTTTTTTTTCCTCATTATACTTGGAAAACATCATGCATCTTTGTTCCCTTTAGCAGAAGTAGCTTATAGGCTACTGCCCCTATTCTTTCAATCAACTTGAATGGTCCATAGTAATTCTTATTGAGTTTAGAATGGAATATTGGAATTGAACTCTATATACGTAACTAGCTTAAGCAAAACCAAGTCTCCCACATGAAATTGTTATAATGCTTCATTTTAAAGAAGAGTAATGCTATATAGATCGATGAATCACACGAAACCAGCCACATGACTGATGTGGCTGGTGATGTGGAATTTTTTTTTAATAAAAAAAAAAGAGAAAGTGAAAAAGCCAATCGTCTCTCTCTATCACACACACACACACTCTCTCTCTCGTGTGTCCCTCTTCCACTCTTGGCTGCCGCTTCACTCCCGGTCGCTGTTATCGGCTGTCGCTTCCCTCTCCCGCTCCAGGCCCCGCTTTCCTCACTCGTATGGGTCTCTCTCTCTCTCTCTCTCTCTCTCTCTCTCTCTCTCTCTCGCGTGTGGCTCAGTGCTCTCGGTCGCCGCTCCCGGCCAACGCTTCCCTCCCTCTCCAATTCGTCGCTTTCCTCACCCACTCCAGGCCCCCATTCAAGCCGCCGCGGAGGGAGGGAAGCGAAGGCTGGGAGCTGTGATCGGGAGCGGCTGCCGGTCGCAGCGACCTGGAACACAGAGCCACATGAGAGAGAGAGAGAGAGAGTGAGAGAGAGAGAGAGAGAGAGACCCACACGAGTGAGGAAAGCGACGGCCTGGAGCGGGGAAGGGAAGCGATAGCGGGAGAGAGAAGCGGCGGCCGAGAATGGCGACTGGGAGTGAAGTGGCGGCCAGGAGTGGGAGAGGGACACACGAGAGAGACAATTAAGTTTTTATTTTCTCCTTTTTTATTTTTATTTTTTTGAAAGAAATTCCACATCACCAACCACATCAGTTGTGTGGCTGGTTTTGTGTGGTTTTTTCGCTCTATATAGCATTACTCTTTAAAAAAAAGGTGGCAAGCACTTGTGATTAAAGGGATGCAGAGTTAATGTGACGCCTCACATGCCATTATCTTGACTTATTGAGGTCCATAAGATCCGTGTGGGAAATCTGAACTTTTACAACATTAATATCTCTGTGTTATTCAAATTTTTGTTCATTGTTCTCCTCCTCAAATTAACTCTAAAATAATATCATTAATTACTCGAACCTGATAGTTTTTTGTTTACTAAAATAAACAGTCTAGCTGCTAAAAAAGGTAGAGGCGTGCATAAACCTCGATGGAGCAAATGGAAGCGGGATCCGTGCACACATGGGCGATGGAACCATCTGCACATAACTACTATTTACACTCCCAAAAATGTGCCCTCACCCAAGATTCGAACTTTCATCCCTTGTGAAAAATTTTATTGGGAACCTGACTACTAATAAACTATTTGGTCATTGGTATCAAACATGATGGCTTTGGCATTATAATGATTTCAATAAAACTGGTCATCCTTTTGCCTGCTGCTGTTAATGTAATGGAATAAGATGTCTTATTTTCAGGGAAAAAAAGGGGAGGTTGGTATTTCACTCCGAATAAGGCCGAAAAGAACACTGTGGTGGCATCCATCAAGGCTTATTATTATAATATTAATTTGGTATGCAATACAAACATGACTTACAAAAGAAGAGAGAAAGCTTTTTAGAAGCTTAGAATTGGGTCTTTTATGGCCTTCCAAAATGGGCCATGCCTGATATTCAAAATAAGTAAGGACCTCTTTAAAGACTCATACAACAAACGAGTGCGACATATAAAACGTGAAAATATTCTAACCAATATAAAATAGATATACTTGTAAACATTTACCTATTACCTTTGTATTTTTGCAAACACGAATTAATTAATTAATTAATTAAACTCTCTATAACTAAATGGCTCCAACCTCATCTTAAAATATTATTAAAATTTTAAGAAATCAATACAACAACACAAGCACTGTATTCAATTAAGTTCTATTGATTTCTGCATAAGAAATCAATATTAAAAGGACACACCATCTTATGCAGAAAAAATTTTATTGTATAATGGTGAAAATTTGATGAATAAAGGGCAATGCATCCAATTATATTCTACTCATATACTTAATAAAGGGCTGAATTTCAGAGTTTTCAAGCCAGATCTACCCTGTAATAACTCAGTAAACTCGAAATCAGTGGGGATCAAGAAATACTTTATAATAATTTACAATAATTTACAATACTTGGTCTTACTCTATGCTAATTCCAGTAGTATATAAACTGGAATTGGATGGTAACATATATTTTGAGAGTTGGGACCCAATGATCATTCCACCTAGTTAGGATGAACCTATGGACTACAGACCAGTAAAACCTATGATTCTTGATAGTGATGCTACAATTGAGGCACAAATCTTAACACTTTGATCACTTCATAATTTTGCAGTGATGTATAAATTTCCCTATGAAATTACATTATTACTGTAAAAATTACTTTTCTTAAGGTGTCTTGCATGAAAAAGAGTAAGCTTTTTAAAGCTTTTACATCTTCATACTTCCTCACTAGTTATTCTCCATGTTTTCCTTGTGCTTGTTGTTTCTTAGTCATATTTCCAGAACCAGAGCTATATGCAACCATATGATCTGCAACACCAAGTCAAATGCTTGCTATAGAAAATAGAAACCAGAGTACTGTCGTTCACAAGCATTACTGATTTCTCTGCTTTTTACAGAAAAACCAAAGATTGACTGCTAAGAGAATGATCCAAAACAGAATTCAATTGATCTCTAAGCTTATAAAAAGAATATATAAAGGTACTGTATAGATGACTGTTCACTAGGGATGTTTGTTTACAACTGTTGGATGATGATTCAATGACTATTGTTTGCATAAATACTATATAAACTTACTGTGTAAATTTACTATTTATGATTAATGTATACCATTGTTTGATACTGTTTAACATTGTTTATAAATAATAATAATAATAATAATAATAATAATAATAATAATAATAATAATAGCCGTTGGATAGTAATCCAATGGCTACTTTAGACGTTCCTAGATTTGGATGGTCCTAAATGATGAGTTCTCATACACACATATATATAGCAAAAACATTAACTAAAAGCAACCTTTGAAGGTCAGGCAATAAAAACTCTCTAATGTTTTAGAATTATATAATACCCTTATTGGTTCCTCTACTTTTCTCTCTCTTATTTATGAGTTTCTCTACTCAGAAATGTTCCCGACTAGTCCCTCTACTTTTGAAAATGTGCCCACTTAATTTGAAATACTCCAAACTAGTCTCTCTACTTTTAAAAATGGCCCAACTAGGGGGACTAAGTGGGCTCATTTTTAAAAGTAAAGGGACTAGTTGGGAGCATTTCTAATTAAGTGAGCACATTTTTAAAAGTAAAGGGACTAGTCGGGAGTATTTTTGAGTAGAAGGACCAAAAGAGAAGATAGAGAAAAGTATATATACTATTTTGGTGATTAATGAAAACTAAATTAAAATCCTCACTAATCATAACAACTAATAAGACTGATTACGAGGACAAAAGAAAATATGCACACAAAGAACAACCTTATATTTGTTAATCCTTTTTTAATGAGATATATATATTTACACATACACACTCCTAGGCAATTGAAAAATCATTTAGTTGTTCAAGAGGAGATATTAATGCATCAAAATCAATATAAACAAATTTCTGGTTGTTTATCTATCTTAATATTCTGCAAGTATAGAATATCAGGTTCATAGTCCCACATTGCCTATGAGACCAATTCTCTCTAGTTTCATATACTCTCACCAAACCTTCCATGTAACTCGAATTATAGAGAAGTTAGGGTGGTGGGTCCCTATGTAATATGATATCAGAGCTGGGTTCTACGTCGATACCGGACTGTGCTTTGGATGGGCTAGGATATTGGGTCCCACATCCGCTGTGGACCCCAGAGGATGTTGGATGTAGTGGCTCAGGTCCATAGTCCCACATCACCTGTGAGACAAATTCTCTCTAGCTTCATATACTCTCACCAAACCTTTCCCTTTAACTAGAGTTATGGAGAAGTTAGGGTGGCAGTTAGGAAGATCACGAATGCATTCGATGACAATGTGTTGCTACACTGAGGATGATGAAGTTGTTGCTATTGTTAGTGTACTAGAAGCACAAGAATATGAGTTTTCTACTTAATTTTTTACTAAAATGGAAAGAATAATTAATTAATTTAATATATTGTCTGTGATTCCATTTATTATTATTATTTTAATTTAGTTCAACTGATTTTGTAATAATTTAGGTTATAGATGTTCTGGATGTAATCCCTCCTTTAGATTGAAGAGCATTTACTGTTGTATATATTGCACAAGAGATGATGGAATTGGATTTGGTAGATAAGCACAAACGTGACGGAGCTTTGCCTATGAACAATTGTTAGGTTAAAGTTTTTCTGTTATTGATAGTTTAAATTTTATATATTATCACAAAGCTTTTACTTATTGCAACATACTCTTTGATCTGTTGTATTGGAGATGAAATCTACTCATTCTACTATTCTTATATGTTAGTACAATATTTTGTACCAAGGTTTTTTTTGTATCAAATGCTACGTGCTTTACAACACATACATTTGACATGGGTACGACACAATGATCTGTAGCCTAGCAACATACTCTTAGATGACAATGTATTAATGCTTATGGATTACTGTCTATTACAATGAAAGAAATCACAACAGCTAAAAAGCCCAAAAACTCCACTTTCCAATGAGTAAATAAAATATGCAATTTTCAAGAAGTCTCTAATATTCAGTTCCAATTATGAAATGGGTCCATTTCAAGGGATTGCCAAAGGAACAAACAGATTATTATCAAAGGGACAGACAAGTACGGAGGTTCACCAAGTATGAAATCTATCTTTTTCTTCATATAGAAGCACATGAGGATAATTGAAGATAGTATCGATCTCCTTAAATTTTGTTGAATTCTTTCGAATGCACTAATACACTTAATGTATGGTCTGTAGACTGTATCTTTATGGAAAAGTATAATTCTCTAAACAGTCCCTTTATTTCTTCACACTTATCTTTTAATCTTTCTATTTTAAATCATAACCTTTTAGTCCCTCTATAATTTTAATTGAGTCATATCAATCCTTCTAAACACTAAACCCTAACCCTACACCATCGGGACTGACTCAAATAAGATAATGGTATAATTCTCTAAATAGTTCTTCTACCTTTTCAAACTTATTCTTTTAGTTTCTTATTTTAAATTGTGACTTTTTAGTCCAATTTACTATTTTAAAGCTATCCATGTCCGTCCATTTTTTGTAGGGTTTAGAGTAAGGGCTTAGGGGGACTGACATGGTAAAATAGCAAAGAGAATAAAAGTTACAATTTAAAGGAAAGAAACTAAAAGGTAAGTTTGGAAAAGTAGAGTGACTGCTCAAGGGACTATGCTTTATAGAAATGTTGGTGGGCAAACCACTACTTTAAAGAAAAGACTAGATCCATCAGTTGTTCTTGCTAATGGAGGTAGAATTTGTTTTCGTTAGTTCATATTAAAGTTCAGATTTATGGGTGATACCCATAATTATGGGCTATGACTATTCAAATTATTGTTTTTCGCAATTATATATGCTTGGCACTCTAAAAGAGGCCAAGATGGGCTTCTAAGCGAAGAGTCAGAATGTTGATCCGAGGGTTTCCTCCGTAATCTCTCGTTTCAATAGAAGTCCCCAAACACCTACACCCGACAACACTAAATCTTGTTGAAAAATGCTTGCTTTTCATCCAGCTACAAAGATTACTGGTAAGCAAGTCATTTTGATTGTGTTTTCTTTTTATATAAACGAAAAGTCTAAAACTATAGATTCTCTACTATAATAACGAGCATTCTTTTTTGTTTTCTCTTCAATACGGTGAGGATGCCCTTGAGCATTCTTATCTACAAGTATAGACAATCCTTAACACACAATGTTCAGTAATGCATCTTAGCATATTCTTGTAGATAGTATAAATCATTGAAGTATACAACTACTTTAAGGGATGATGGTGATATCACATAGAAGACTTCATGTGCAACCAGGTATTTACATACATTATTTCAACATCACATTATTTCATGGTAATATAACACTTATGTTAGAAAGAGATCTCGTTAGGGTTTAGTAGGCGATTAATTGTTAGTTTCGAAAAGAGTTATCAACATACTTGTGGGATCTTTATGTCCAAACAATCTAACCTCTAAATCAATATAAATAGTTAATTGCATATGAAGGCAACATGGAATTCCGCTCAATTTCGCAAGTGTAAGATTTATGCCAAGTAAATAAAATTAACTCGAGAAAAGTAGATGGACTAACAATTACTAGCACTAACTATAGTTATTTTATCTAGCTTAAAGAAGAAATTGATTGAAGAAGAGATTTAAGTAAACTAATTGTCTAAGATCATTAATGATGAAGATGACATTTAGAGGCAAATCAAGCATGTTGAAAAGGTATTCAAGTGATGAATTACCTGAAAGTGTTAATTTAGACAAGGATGTTAAACCATCAATTGATAGGTCATTGACCGAAAGTTCCTAAGTTGTATTGATTCCTCTCTTGAGACAATCAATACCTAATCCCATACAAAGCCAATGTGATTCTCTATAATTTCATTAGTATTTTAGAAAAATTTCAACCTTGGAAGAATTGTAAGGTGATAGATTTGAAAATATCATACTCCTCAATACCCTATCTCTAGGCGTACTGACAATCTTTTTTTATTAAGGTAGATTCTCCACATAGTGAAGTTCTAACTCATCACAATATAAAACAACATGGGATCTGGGTTGTCACCATGTATATTACCATTGCAACAAAAGCTCATTTAATAGATCTCAAATGCTATCAATCAAAAAAAGATTAACATCGTCTTAATACAAAATAATCCCTAGGGTTCATTATGCCCAAATATCTCACAAATTAGTGCTCCATGAAAAGAGAACATAAATCTAAACCAAAAAGTATACATTGCAATAAAAATAAATATTAAAACCTTCTTTAGTCTTGAAACCTTGATGAATGAATGGATAAACTTCAAATATTTTCCTATATCGCCACAAGAATCTCTCTTCATATGGCTCGTTTAAGCCTTTGACGGTCTCCAACCGTCACTTATATTATCTTTGAGTTTCTTTTCCCTAGATGAAGTGATGATAATGGCCGCCGTTTGTGGGTGCAACTTACTATTTAAATCTCATGTGCCAAGTGAAGATGCATGCTGTTGACCATATTTATAGTATTTGTAAAAAATAAAATCAAATCAAATTACAAATGTTCTTTATTCCCGAAAATGGTAGTAAAGTTGGCTAGGTGGTAATTGGTAAATAAGAAATAATGATTCAATTCACGGGAAGAAACAAAATTTTTGCCCTTCAAATATATTATTATATATACATATAACATATTTATTTATTTATATGTATATTTTGATAATGAGTTGAAGAAAAAGTGGGCACATAAAATGGCATTATTTAAAAATATTATGGATTTTGATAATGTGGGTATACCTGCAATTATTTATGTATTGTGAGTGTACATATCTCGATATAAATCGTATCATAGATTAGATAAATTTATAGGCGTGATTACATGCAAAATTTTGATTAAAAATAAAATTTGCTACAAAATTTAAATTTTTTTTTCTCTTCAAACTGATATGCATAGTGAAAAAATAATAATAATAAATATTTTTAAAACACTTTAGTTAATATAAATATAATCACATCTATTATTGTATATTGTATAGTTGGTATTTCACTTTTCTTCCAAATTAAAGAACTGGGTTGAAATGCGTAACTTGTCCATATTATTCAAAAAATAAATAAATAAACAACCCGATCATTATACAACCTTGATGCATTTAAATCTGTATCATTAATTATTCCTGAAATTTTTTCTCATTCTACTTGATGATTAACAACCACTAAATCATCAAAATCCAATGCATAATCATCAGAAACACTCATCTTGTGATGAAGATCTTGCACCAAACTATATATTAACTCAGATCGATTATGCGATTTATCACGCACTGTAAACACATGAACACGATTGCCAATTTCGATCCAACTGCAACCAGGTTGTTTTTTCAATCCTCTATCTTTCATTCTGAGCCTAACATTGGCAGCTTCTTTCCATTTCCCCGCAGATGCATAAATATTTGACAGCAACAGATATGTTCCGGCATTGTTTGGTTCTATCTCCAACAATTTTTTCGCAGCTAATTCACCGATGTTTTCATTACCATGTACATTACAACCACCTAGAAGAGCTCCCCATACACATGCCGATGATTGTTTATTCTTAAGGCCTTTGATAAACCTTGTAGCTTCTTCAAGCCTTCCCGCTCTACTGCAAAGGTCTACCAAACAAGCATAGTGATCTTCTCGTACATTAATTGACTCGTCACTTACAAGAGATTTGAAAATTCTAAGCCCCTCATCAACCAAACCTGAATGGCTACATGCTGAGAGCAAAGCGACGTAAGTGACATCATCTGGTTTAAATGAAGTCATCTTCATTTCATCGAACAATTTTACCGCGTCCATACCATGTCCATGATGCGCATATGCGGCGATCATTGTGTTCCAAGACACCAAATCCTTATGACTTGACAAATCAAACAACTCTCTCGCTGTGAATAATTCACCGCATTTCGAGTACATACTGATCAGAGCTGATTCTACGAAAGAACTGAACTGAAAACTAGTCTTGTTTATGATCTGATGAACTTGTTGGCCGATGGCAAGCGCCGCCAAATTACTTATGGCAGCTAAAACACTGACAAACGTCCCTTGGTTAGGCCGAACACAGTCTCGTTGCATTTCCAAGAACACATTAACCGCCGTCTCATTCTGCCCATCTTGCTCATACCCTGTGATCAACGTCGTCCATGTGATCACATTCCGCTCATTCATTCGATCAAACAAACGCCTCGCCTTTACCAATTCACCGTTCTGTATCAAACCGGTGATCATTGTGTTCCACGATGGAATATCCCTCTCCGGCATTTTATCAAAAAGCTCAAGAGCTTTGTCAAGCTGTGAATTCTGTGTGTAACCAGAAATCATTGCATTCCAAGACACAACATTTCTCTCCGGCATTTCATCAAACAGCTTTTGTGCATCATCAACCCTCCCATTCTGCGCAAATCCAGCAACCATCGCTGTCCATGAAATAACATCTCTATGTACCATCCTCCTGAACATCGCCCAAGCTTCTTCCACCCTCCCGCACTGACACAATGCCGTCACTATAGTGTTCCAAGACACCACATTTCTCTCAGGCATATTATCAAACACCTCACACGCCTTATCAACAAGCCCATTCTCAGCATATCCAGACATCATAGTGTTCCAAGAAACAACATTCTTCTCGGGCATTCGCTTAAAGATATCCTCAGCTTCAAGGATTCTCTTGGAGCGGACGTAGCCGGAGAGGAGAGCGGTCCAAGTGACGACGTTCTTCTGGGCATCAGGGCGGTCGAAGAGAGCACGAGCCTCACGGAGCATGCCGCAGCGGATGTAGGCGGAGATGAGGGCGGTCCAAGTGATGACATCTCTGTGAGGCATTTGGTCGAACAGGTGACGGGCGTCAGGGATTCTGCCATTGTTGGCGAGCCGGGTGATGGTTTGGTTGGTGAAGGCTGTCTTGGGATCAGCGCTGATGTCTCTTTGGACGGTGGAGATTCTAAGGGTGCTTGTATGGATCAAAGGATGGAAGGAGGAGGAGGAGAAGGGGTGAGAGAGAGGAGGTGAGAGTACCTGTGGTTTTCTGATGCGTAAGCAGCGAGAAGCTATCAGCATTTGAGAAGAAAGAGATCCGAACCCGTTAAGAAACAAATTAAGGGGTTTGAAAGGGAGGATTTTGCGTTGGATGTCTTTTTTTCACCAAAGGCCCTCATTCTTTCAAATTACTAATGACCAAATAGTTTATTAGTAGCTGAAATTTTTAAAATATGAGTAGTGATTATCTGTAAACATCCATATGTTAACAAACCCCGCCTCCATCACTTACTCCGTGGAGCAAATGCACACCTTTATTTTTTTAGAGTATGAATAGTGATTATCTGTAAACATCCATATGTCAATGGAGCCCACCTCCATCACTTACTCCGTGGAGCATTTACACACCTTTATTTTTTTAAAGCAGTGTAACCATCATAATAATAATAATAATTAAAAACAACATAAAACAAAACAAAACAAAACATTATGACCAGGCGGACAAGCATGAAGTAATTTGGAGAGGAATGCTGCATAATAGAAATAACTTGGTGAACTCTCACTTGAATTAGCAATTTCAAGAATAAAGTACAAACAAATTTTCCGGACCAAATTCTTGCAAGGAAAAAAGAACACTGCTTGAGAAGCCATTGCTGGTTATGAATGTTCAAACAGTGGCCAAATAAACAATAAAGTTAAGGTAGTTCAGATGCTCGAAAATAACAGACATTTGCATCTGTGAAGCTAAAGTTTTATGTCGATCTAAAATCAGCAAGAAAGCGGATATTCGCCGAACTGGTTAGAAAGGTTGCTTCAGAGAAATAAAGCATTTGAACACAACAATGTTATCTGGCTCAAGAACGAGAGCTTCAATCAAACCTTCTGGATTGCTTATCTTGAAAAAAATTGAAACCATGCTTTATAGGGACAACAAATCCTTTTACTCTAAGAAATAGATTCAGAAACTCTTTCCCATAATATTCTTTACGAGATCCAAGATGCGGAAATAATCATAAAAGAGAGCAGATTCTTTGCCCTCAAGTCCATCACGGCTGTACCGGTTGCTGCCAGCGAGATTATTACATGGACTTCCTCCGATCACCAGATCAAACCCACCAAACATGTTTATCATTTGCTCAAGTCTGTCGCCGTTGAGCTGCTGAACGTCTGCGATATCAATTAAGGTCCCCGTCTGATTGGTTTGCTCCCACCAGCCACGGAGTATGTTCCTGTTTATTTCTGATAACTCAACTGAAACTACATTCCTCAGATGGATTCCTAGCCTATGTAAAGCAACTTCAGCTCCCCCTATTCCAGAGAACAAAGATAATAGGTTGATACCATTCGGGAACATGTCCTTCAACACAGAAAGATGGTAAGCCACAGTATCAACTTGGAATGAATTGCCCAAGGACCGGTATCTCTCTGTCCTGCTTATTCCACCTCCCCTCGTATGATCCCTGGGAAAACCCAATAACATTTCCATCTCATCTGGTTCCAATGGCGCCACCTTGTGTAGCCCGACCCAAACCAAGTTCCATTTCTTACATTCGTTCATGACAAACCTTTGGACTCTTTCAGGAGGTGGGTCGTCGGAATTGGCAAGAGCTGTTCTTATCCGCTCTGTCAGTTTCGCACTCGCAATGCAAGTCTGCAAGCAATTTAGTTGAGTCCTTGGATCCCAAGAAGGCCACCACTTTTTCGTCATGGGCAATGCTTCCTGCACTGTTCGTGGAGGAAAGTGGTTGAAGAGGAAATCTATTCTGAATTGGAAGGTTGTGGATGTATCCCCTCTTTCTGTTAGCAGCACAGAAGAATTTCGAATCAACAAACTCGGGCTCAATGTCATAAAGGAAACGTGAAATAGTTTCCCAAACTCCCTTTGGTGCCAGGGCCACATTTTCATAGTAGAAGTAAGGGGGGCCAATGGCTGCCTCAGGAAGGATCCGATTTGCAGGTTTCATCTTCTGATTTGGAAGGCTGAAACCTATCATCGGCTTTGGGATAGTCAACCCTGACCGAAAACCTTCATCCAAATTACCTTGTCCAAAACATGGTTTCTTACGATCAAGAAAGCTGCCTCTTTGTTTCATCTTCTTCATTTCATATAACTTCCTTTTATTTTTGACAGAGGAACCACATGCATAGCTTGATGCTGCCTGCAGTAAGGGAATATCCAAATTGAACATACAGTAAGCAGCTCAGTTAGTTCTTTCACCAAAAAAAAAAAAACCCTTTGCAATAGAAACATCACCTTGTTCTCCGACCAATTTGGAAAAAGGTCATCCTCTGTGGGAGCAGAATCAGCTGCCAATTGAGCAGCGTGGATGGAGTCCGCAATTTCCAAAACAGAAGCACTAGGCCCTGAGTAAAACTGGATTAGGGAAAAAAAGGCAACATACGGACTACAGAACAAATAAGAAATGCAGGAGAGCATAATGCTCATCTATTCTCCTGCCAAAAGACAAAAAGTGATTTAAGGAATTCATTCAAGTCATTCAAAAAATAATTGGTCACAGCAAATACCATCAAAGCACTAAGATATTGACCATGTGATCTAATATAAAATCATCTTGGAGTTTTAGAGAGTATAAAATTCTCTCACTGAAGATATTCTTTTCCAACAATGTCTAGAAACAATCAGCTTGTACTATGACAATTCATTAAGCCGGTGGCACTCACAGCTAACAGTATATTGATGTGGGGCAGTCAAGAAACCAATAACATTAATACAATTTACATAAAAGAATAATCTATGAATGATTCTAACTTTGTTTAATATTTAAAAATCAACCACAAACAAAAACAATTAAAAAAATAAGATACCACATCTGTTAATGGCTGAAAATGCTTCATCAGCAGGGAACCCCATCTCTACTAATACAGACAATTTTCTATCCTTATCAGAGGTGCCTTCTGTATAATCCTGTACAAATAACATTAAAAAAATACACACCATAAATAAGGCCATTAAACAACATCAATATACAATCAACAACAAACACTTTCACAAACAGAAAGGAGGGAAGACACATCATTGAACCATTTCCATGCCAATACATCATGGCAAATATTGTCAAACATCACTCAAATGTAAAAGAAAACTTCAGACTAGCCAAAATCCAACAAGAAAACAACACAACGATAATTGACAAAATAAAGGTAGAAATAAGGAATTAGTAAATATAGATGCCCCTTCTCAATGCCTGTAAATGGCAATTACTGAATTCATGAAAACATTAATATAAAATGTTTTAGAAGATGAAGAAAGAGGAAGATATGTGAACACAAAAAGGACGTAATCCTTGCATTTTTGCTGTACACATGTTAGCTAATACCATTATTCTTCCGATAAAAGACATGGACAGAGCCCTCCAAACTTTAATTTCCCACAACCATAACCTCCATTAATTCAGTCACTACATTATACTCCTTCACAACTTCTTACTGATTTGTACTACATAAAACATAAATTGTAATAATATCACAAATTTTCTTTCTGTTTCCCTTACCTCATCTTCACTGGAATATTCAAAGTTGCTCACATCTGAAATATCATCCCCCAAAACATCTTCATCACTTGAGAAGGTGCAATCTATAGGGGATTGTTCCCTTTTCACGGGAGATTTTTCTATGGCCTGCAAAGTGATATAAATTATGTGATCAAATATGATATTGGCATCCAAAAATGAAACATTATACCCTGCGAAAAATATCTGTTATTAAGTATAACACTTAATAGTGTGATGCGTGATCAACAGCATAATTAGAGCAATAGTAAATTCCCAGGGAAAAATAAAGCAAGCCTAAAATCTTTCATTTGCGCCCATGTATGTCATGTTGTGGCCGCTCAAAGTCTCAAAGTCCGTTTTAGCATAAAACAAAAACATAACTTTTAGTTACACATTTAGAAAAATAGATGGAAGAAATTATGGTGTCTTCCTCATCTGATCAGGAACTTTTGGACACTCGAGCAGTCAACATATATCTCAAAGTCTAAACAAGAACATCAAATAGTTCATGGAAGCTATAAAACAATTCTCAACAAGTACACCAATTTGCGAGAAAATATCAAAACAAGGAGAAAAGAAATACAGTATCGAGGCCCACAGCCCTCATTGTAATGAACTTAATAAACAAAAATTAAAAATCTGGGAAAGATAAACTGAGAAAGTAAAAAAAATTCCAACTTTGAACATCAATATTATTAAAATCTGCGAGGTTAACTGCATTCATGGTTCAGTTCACATGCTACACTTTAAAAATAATGCAAAATCAAGTTGTTAGGGGTGTCAAGTATCCATGAATTGTAGAATATTCAACACTTCAATACAATGAAAAAAGATATGCAGACACGACAGAAACAGATGCACACACATACAGTATATGTGCGTTTAAACTTGTGAATCACATTGTTTTGAAAATAGTGAAGAACATGGTAATAAAATGATTCACTTTTAGATAAATAGAAATTATGAGATATTTAAATCATATTAAAAGTTAAACTGGCAAACGGTCTTAAAAACATATAAAAAAAATCATAATAATCAGTATTCGAAAGATTAGATAAGAATCAATTTATAAAATTCTGCAAGGTTAACTGCATTCATGGTTCAGTTCACATGCTACATTTTTTAAATAATGCAAAATCAAGTTGTTAGGGGTGTCATGTATCCATGTATTGCAGAATATTCAACACTTCAATACAATGAAAAAAAAATTTGCAGACACGACTGAAATAGATGCACACACATACAGTATATGTACGTTTTAGACTTGTGAATCACATTGTTTTGAAAATAGTGAAGAACATGGTAATAAAATGGTTTGCTTTTAAATAAATAAAAATTATGAGATATTTAAATCATATTAAAAGTTAAATTGGCAAACGGTCCTAAAAACATGAAAAAAAAATCATAACAATCAGTAATCCAAAGATTAGATAAGAATCAATTTATAAAAATAAAAACAAATATAAAAAAATTATGGATTTTTTAAAAGATAACAAAAAGATAACGTAATTCAAATAAAAAAAAGATTAGGATGAAAATCCAGAAAAAAAAAAATTAAGACAGAGAATGGTATGGAAAAGAGATAAATAAAATTAAAATCTTTTTAGACAAACTAAAATAACCTATGGTTATGGGAAACATGTGATTCAGCATGTGTCCAAATTGTATCTAAAGCAGATATACTATTAAGAACCAAAGTATTTATTAAGAACCACACCATACTTGATGTCGTTCCTTTCAAAATTAAAGGATAGATAAAGAGGTGCCAAGCGGAAGGAAGAGAACAGTGGCCAAAGAACTCCATCATCCATGTCACCCCTAAAACACACTTGAGCCAACAACTCCCAGCATTCCAGAAAGAACGACAAAAAATTCAGTTAATTGAATAACAATTGCCACCACCAACAGAAACAAGAGTTTGCTAGCAAATATTGCAAGGACTTCTCAGAAAATGTTGCAAGCTTTACATGTAAAAAAAAACTAAATGAATGGATCCTGTAGAACATCTACAACAGTAAGGTCACATCATTCATCAATATTGATGCAATTCAATTAAAAAAGGGAATAACTAGATACTCACAGCATGAGTAAGCAGCGTCTCCAATATAGCTTCACTATTTCCTTCTCCTGCAGATCCAATAGCAATCTCAACAACACAAACATACAACCAACGTACAAGAAAATGCAAAGTACTCACCATTCTCCTCAATGGCCTTGACCACCATATCTTCGGAGAACCCCATCGCCATGAAATGCGAGACCAACTCACTTCGAGAAGAGCTCGCCTCAGATACCTTGAAAGCAGCACAAACTTAACATTCAAAAGATCACAGCTTTCTACTAAAACTTGCCGTCAAATCAAACAAAAAAAAAAAAATCAGTATAAGTTCGTCCACAATCACCTTCCCTGAAGTCCCGGCGGCTGAATCCGGAGGAAGAGGTGGATTGGAAGGCGGTATTGCATCTCCATCATCTTCATCACTCTCCCATTGAAAGCCATCACCGTCATCGCTATCACTAATCAAATCCTACACAAACGAAAACCATTCACACGAATCATCAGAGAAACTCAGCTCAAAAACCACAAAGAAACATCAAAACAGCAAAATATAATTACCATCTCTTGCCTTGATCCCAAAAAAACCAAAAACAACTTTGGAATCGAATGCCCGGGAACGAATTGAAAGAGCGAAAAGCTCCCCTTGTCCGCCTCCTCCCAAGATGATACCTTGATCAATCTAAGGCACGCGAAGCGATGGCCAGTGAGGAGATTGACCCTTCGAGGCTCCAGGCACTAGCTCGCCATGAGAGTAGACCAGGAACTAGGGTTAGGGTTTAGGAGCACGAGGGTTTCCAAATCGGAGCGAGAAAGGGATCGAAAAGAGGAAGAATCGACGATGGAGCTGATCCCGATGCAACATGAACGGTGGATATCATGGGAAGAATAAATACAGAGCATGAATTTGGTAACTGATGCAATCGGGCCCACTGACACGTGGAAATCCCTTTTTTAGCTCTTTAATTTTGTATTTTATTACTATTTAGTTTTTTTAAAAAATAAAATAAGTTATGTTTTTCCACATGTTATGTAATTGTCATAAATTATGGGATTCTATAAAGATGTAATAGCTTTTTGGGAAACAAATAAGTTGATTGATTTAAAATGTAGAGTTCCAAATTTTGCTCCCGTAACATCGTTTGTTTGTGTGTATATACTAGGCCCTGATATTATTTATTGGTTATGGCATGAATCTCTTATAAAGAGGAGTAATGTTCTTTTCTTTCTTAAATTACATAATGAGAAAATTATCTTTAAGCTGTTATTAAATCATCATAACTAGTACATTTTTATATTATGTAATAATATTATTTATTGGTTCCAGTATGAATCTCTTGTGATCTTTGTTAAAAAAATGGCTTTTTATTAATTTACATAATTTTTACAAAGTTATTAAATAAAAATTTCAGTTCAATAATAATTAAACCCCCAATGTCTCAAATGAACATGGAAGTAAAAAAATTGAAAAATATTTATTGCTGTTGAATTAATTAAATGAGTGAAATTATAATATATAGAGATAACTAATTCAGAGTTATAATATAAGTGCATATTATAATAATTAACTGATATTTATTACTTATATAAAAATAATGATTTTATAGAATGTGTCGATGGTGGATTGAGTTGGTCATCCACCATAGGTCAAATCTTGGCATATTTGCATTTTAGTTGGTATACTTTCAAATCACTATAGACAACCACTATTTAGAATAGTGAATTGTCACATGATATTGGTGTATATGCGTAAGGCTTTGACTATACAATATAGTACTATAGAAATACTGTTTATTCATTGATCCAAATTTTAGAAACTATTTATGATAATGTTTAAAATAAAATTTAATGGGAGAAATTATACCTTCTTTTCAAAATTTCATGGCAATATAATTTCTACAAATCTTTTAGGTCGGTAAGTGGAGAACTTATATTTTTCATGTAGCACATGACCAAATTAATAAGTTTTTATAATATCAAGAAGTCATCATAATTGATTTACTTTTGTACCTGTTTGTCTCTCGATAAACTCTTAAGTTAGATCTCTTTTTAGTCAATTGTCTAAATATATATATATATATATATATATAAAAAAATAATGAAAGATAGCAATAGGGTCATTGGACTCTTTCAACTTGGACAATTTCCAAAAAGCCTTCCAAATTTAGCAAACTCCCAAAACATCACTTATTTATAATTTTTTAAAATTAAATACAAATAAAATTACAAAATTACCGGTACTTTGCACTTTGTCAATGTGATCAAGCTTGCATTTGGCCTTGCACATGGGTGCAATTGGGTGGGCTCAACTTTTTCGCACTTGCACTATGTGGCACCTTGTGTCTCCCCCACTGTTAGTGCTTACTTTATTTTCAATATTTTATTAAGGTATAGACAGTAAAACACCACACAGAAAAAAAAACATAAAATTAAATTTAAATAAATTCACTATATGATCTAAATAAAAATATTCATGAAATATTTAGTTATTTTCCTATGAAATAATTTATCAAGAACTTGCTTCAGGGGGCGTTCATTTCACTGTAAGTGAGGGGAAGTCAGGAAGTGAGGGAAGTGCCACTTCTCTGAATTGGGGGGAAGTGATATCACTTCCAGGACTTTTGTGTTCATTTGTCAGAAAAGTGAGAATAGAACCCAAGGATTTAGGTGTTGGATAAAGTTCTATGAGTTCAAAAAAGACTTTAGAAGTGAAAATAAGTTAGTTTTTATAGATTGACTCACTTCCCTCCACTTCAGTAAAAAAAATACTGAAGTAGATTTAGTTCAAAATCCACTTCAGTCGGAAGTGGGGGGAAGTGGCACTTCTCTCACTTCAGCACAAATGAACACCAGAAGTGGGGGAAGTCAGACCACTTCCTCTCACTTCCCCCCATTTTTCCTAAAATGAACGTCCCCCTAAATGTAACATGCAAGCCTATTTAAAATCATATATATATATATATATATATAGCATAGGTATAGGCAGGGTGTAGGGCATTGGTGAATGTTGTGTTGTTCTAGGGATGGCAAAGAAAGGAACACGTCAAAGGAAAACATAAGCGTGAGAACACAGCCAATGACATGTGAACACTAGGGATTGATGAATCGAACAACAATCCTTATAATTGCGCACATTTTCTATACCCTAACACTAACCCTAACCCTAAGTTTCGTAACATGAAGTTGTAGACATATTTAAGTATCAATGTTTTCAATTCTTATTAATCTGATTTTAACTCTTACAAATATGATGTGTTTTTGCCGGACATTCATTTTTGAGCTTTTCTGCCATACCAGTTTTCCGTCTCCATCCATTTGATTGTTTTTTTTTAATAAATATGATTTATTTATTTATTTTTTATAAATATTAACTATTTTTATAATAAACAAACATTATATATATATTTTTTAAATTCTCTTTTCATAAAAATTAGTATATGAAATAACATTCATATGTTTTTTTTTTCTTTGAATAATAGCATTTATTTCTCCCCCTTTTCAGACAAAATAAGATGGGTCCTCAGAGAAAAGTCATTTCACCTGATTATTTTTTATATTATAATTAAAAAACCACGTATCAAGATGTGATAGAAAAAGATTAAAGAATAACTTGGTTCTGAAACAGGATAGATGACTTCTCTCAAGGAACCCTGGTCAAAAATAGGATCCAAAACCAAATCGGATCCAAACCCGAATCCAACTAGCTTCAAGATCCAATAACCTAAAAAAACAAAATAAAAAAAAAATAAAAAGGAAAAGACAAAAAGAAAGAAGTAGGGCCCACGGAACAAAGGACCATGTTGTTGAGAGTCAAACGCCGAGCCGTTCGGCGACCGCAGCGCGGTCGTTCCCACGCATACCCACGCTTCACAATAACCAAACCCTAAAAACACTCCTCTCTCTTCTTTTCATCAAACCCTAAACACACTTCTCCATAGTCCATTCTCACACTCCCCTTTCCCACTCTCAAGCAACCCCCAAACACTCTTCTGTATCTCCTTCCTCTATATAAACCCTAACCCTAACCCTAACTTCTCTCCTCTCTTTATCTCTTTATATATATATATATATATGTACTCTCTTCCTCTCTTTACTTTATATATAAACCCTAACCCTAAACCTAACTTCTTCTCACTATATTTATATATATGTCTCTCTCTTCTTTAGTTCCAGTCCGTTCTCTCCTTCAACCAACACACAAACCATAACTCACACTCTTTACTCCATCTCTTTCATTATAAAACCCCTCCATACCAAGCTTTACCACTCTTACTTTCTCACAACCACCTCCTACCTCTCCCTTCTCTCTCACAAACAAACACAAGAAGAAGAAGGAGAAGAAGAAGAAGAAGAAGAATAGACCATGAATGGACTAGAGTCACAACAAGAAGCATTCAAAAGAAGATGGAATGAGAAGAGAGGAGGAATACATTCAACTTCTTCACCATTTCCTTTGTATCGTCAAAATAACTCCACTTCTAGTGCAAGTGCAATGCCTTGCACTTCTAGGAAGCTACTCAAGCTCTCCGGTCAAGACGATGATTTATCGGCTTCCGTTGTACCGCCAGTGACAGTTGTTCTTGAAGGCAGGTCCATTTGTCACCGTATTCATCTCCACAAACATGCTGGCTATGAGAGTCTTGCAGCTGCTCTTCGTCGGATGTTTGTTGATACCGAGACCGAAGAAAGACTCGTCGAAGGTCTTAATCTTTCTAATGCTGTGCCTGGATACATTGTTGCCTATGAGGACATGGAAGATGATCTCCTTCTTGTTGGAGATCTCAATTGGAAGTCAGTATAGTTCATTTCTTGCTTAAAATAAGTTCATTCAATTCCTCCATATATATATATATATCAATGTAACTGAGAATACTTGTTTTTAATTTTTCACAGAGATTTTGTTCGAGTTGCAAAGAGAATACGAATAATTCCAGTGAAGTCTACTCGTCAAAAACAACTAGTTGGAAGAGATCAGTGATAAGTGACAGAGATAAAGACATTGTGCTGTTGTTGTTGTTGATGTTGTTGTTGTTGTTGTTGTTGTTGTTGTATTTGTTTGTTGAGCTCTTGTATGTTCTAAGTAAGTGTGGTCTTTAAAGGATGCTTTAATAAGGGTTGGCCCAAAGAATTATGGGGATTTATTGGGTGACCATAAGCTAAATTAATGCAAGCTGTTACAATTGTAGTAATTGTATAGATTGAATGTGATCTACAAAGTAGTTTCCTTTTCGTCTCTCCTGCCCACACCCTCAAAGTTCAAACCACCACATTTAGTGGGGTTGGTTGGATGTATTCAGCTAAGTGAGGTTATTATTATTATTATTATTTGTTAACAATCAGTTTGGTAGTAACCTTCAATGCAGTGTTCATATATACTTCAAACTTCAAAGTCCTTGCATTCATGTGTTGTCATCTTATTAATCACCAACTACTAATACATATTTATATGTCCTTTCGTCTTGTATATTAAATACTATTTCTTTGTCTTTTCAAGTACTTGTTTAGTTGGATGTACTGTTTTGTCAAGACTTTGATGTAGAGAGTTGCAATTCCTGGCTTGTAGCCTTGTGTATATATATATATATATGTTGATATAATTATATAAACCTTGAGAAAATTATTGCAAAGCCTCCAATGACATAAACTTGCGTTTCAGTCCCTAATATAGATTTTCTTCTTTTTTGTTTTTTATGTTTATGTCCCCTTCTGAAAGAACATAATTTGGAGCTTTATTTATTTATATTTTTTTAAAAAAATCTTCTTTAGTATAATGGCTTTTTATAAGTATATTAGGAGAGAATACTTTATTTTTTTAAAAAAATTGAAAAATTGAAAAACAACACTAACGATCTACTAGTAAAACTATAAATCTAATTTATGACACTTAATATTGCTTTGTATGTACAACCACGGACTGTTGATGTACACCTTTAATAATTTTCTGAGAGTATTATTTTTGTTTTGTTATTTTTTTGTATTTTGTCACGTAATCTTTTATTTAGGTATATAATGATCACCAATATCATCTACTGTTTTTTGCCGTTCTAATGAAGATTTTTTTTTTGACTTTTTTTTAAATAATTTAAGATTTATTTGTTTTATCGTAGTAAATTATATGATATGATAATTAGTATTTAATCAATTTAAACCAAAGGAATATGTCTAAGTTAGCTACATTTCAAAGACAAAGATGTTTGGGAGTAATTAATTATGGCATGAAAATGTTGAAGTTGAAGCTCCTCTCATCCATGGAATAAGAATCTAAAAAGAAAACCATGAGAACACAATTAATACAAATGACAACAATGCTAAGTTTTGGTACATGATTAATTAATTAGTTTTTATCAAGTATGTTTGCTCATACAAGTTAGCTCCACATGGGCTCATATAATTTCACAAGTTGTACAAAAGATCTCATCCATATTACAAGAAATCTCATAATTAAAAAAACAATTTTTTTTTATCATTAATAAAAATAATAGGAAAGCAATCTTAATTATGTAAAAGTCAAAAAATCAATTTAAAAAGAACCGGATCCGACCCGTTTAGCTTAGCGGGTTCAGTATTGGATTCGGATCGGATGATTTATCGGGTCGGGTTTAGATGAAACGGATCCGGCCCGTTATCTATCCAACCCGTTAAAGGCTCTCGCTAAACCCTAGAGCTCTTTCTCCATCGCTCTTTCTCGTGGGTTATCTTCGAAGCTTGGGTTTGCTTTCCAATGGCGGTGAGTTCCTCTCCCTCTTTCTCCTCTTTAGGTTTCTCGCTATTGTTTGGGTCTATGCTCTCTGAATGGATGTTGAGGATTTAACCCTAATTTAATGTGAAACCCTAGATTTTTTTCGAAAATGCGAGTATTGTTTCTATTTGCTTTGATTTGTGGCTCTATTTGTATTTTTGTTAACTAATATATGATTTATATGCTTTGATCTTTTTGCTAGAACTATTGTTTGAAGCATTTGTTTACCTTTCTGATGGAAAGTTCTCAGCTTGGTTTTTTTATTTTTTTGGGTAGATTTGAATGTGTTCTCTCTTTGCGGTCCTTTTTGTAGTATAATTTGTGAAAAAAAGCACTTTTTGTGCATCTCGTGGATTGAAAAAACATTTCTTTTTGGTGTTATATGAATTCTCAAAAGTTTGTTAGGGTAGAGTCTCAGGGGAATCATGAAATTTAGGCTCAAGACTACTCTTTTATTTATATTTGCAGATTGAATCAAATAACCAACTTACTAAAGTAGTGTGGTCTGTAATTTTGGCAATATCTTTAGGTTATCTTTTGAAAAAAAAAAGAAAAAAAGTGTTTATTGATGGATTGGTCATGATTTTATCTTTTTGTTTACTTCATTTAGCTTGGCATCAGTATGGATTATGCACTAAATGATTTTTAAAGGCACAATGGAAATTTTGGAGTAGGAAGTTCATTGGTTATTTCTATTTTATTTATTTATTTCTTGAGTGACACATTCATTTTATATTATCAGCTTTCTATTGTGTTCTCTTTAATTTTACCACTAGTTTTATACCAATATGTATCGAGCAAGGAAAAACATTGTGTGATAACTCACACAAACATAGCAGTTTGTTTATACCAATATGTATTGAAGAAGGAGAACATTGTGTGATAACTAGGAAGCATATTGATTTGGCCCTTGGGTTATCGGTTTTCGTGGTGCTTACATCTAAAACATGGGCCACTAGTCCACCAGGTTCAAAAATAAAATCTATATGAGGTTGGATACCTGTTCATAACCTTTATATTTTGCAGGTAATGTTTTTAGTTTTTTATTTCTTATAATGCCTTTGATTGAAGTTAATGACTTTGTACAAAAATCTGTCAATTTTAATTTGATTTCACAATGCTAGCTCTCATCATCATTTTAATATTGATTCTTAATGAAAATAATCAATGTGAACATTTGAATATTTGATGCCCAATGGGCAGCATGTGGTTAGAAATCAATTGTGATAATTTTGACCTAGTCTTGGCCTTCTTCTCCAGTCAAACCATTAGCTAGAAATTCAGTTTTGACTGCGATGTACACAAATCATAGTGCTGAGCATAAGTCGTCCGGTCTGTAGATTGCATGTTATCAATTCATTCTTCTTGCAATAGATGCAGATTATGATTGATCATATCATATTTTCTCTCACACCGCGGGGTACATTATCCAACTTCATCATCCTTTCTGTTTTGCTTAGTTTCTGATGACACTGAATTGTATTTTCAGACTGTTCCTGTAAATCCAAAACCTTTCCTGAACAATTTGACTGGGAAGTCTGTGATTGTGAAACTGAAGTGGGGAATGGAATACAAAGGTTGCCTTCTGATCATCATCATCAATAGAGTTTCTAATGTGTCTAATGACTACAAGTGTACATTTATATAATGTTGTTTGGTTACCTACGTTTTTTTTTTCAGGTTATCTAGTTTCTGTGGACTCCTACATGAACTTGCAGGTACCATCAGCAACGTGGAAGTTGTCGATTTTGGAACTACACTCGTTCTCTACTTTCTTATTTTTATCCTTGTTTCATCGGCATATTGATGTTAACAGTCATACCGCCTTTGCTGCAGTTAGCCAATTCTGAAGAATACATTGATGGACAGTTCACTGGAAACCTCGGAGAAATACTGATTAGGTAATTAGCTAGAATTCAAGATACCGTTTAAGAGCGAAACTACCTAAATATGTTTAGAAAACTCGACCATGATTCTTAGTTCCCTCTTTGCAGGTGTAACAATGTCCTGTACCTCCGCGGGGTACCAGAGGATGAAGACATTGAAGATGCTGAAGCGGATTGAGAAAGCATGATCGATTAGCAATGCAACAATGACCTCTGATTCATGCACTTGCCAACTATCAGACTTTTGTATTTTATGATGAAGATGCATTCACAATGAGAACTTAGAAGCAAGTGTAGTGGAATTTGTCAAACAAAAATATTTTAAAATGCATTACATTCCAACTCATGATATTAAGGTTTCTTTAACCTCTTACATTGTATTACATCCTTGCTGTGGCCATCTATGTCTTGATTGCTAATTTGTAAAGCATTTATCATCTTCATTCACAATTTACTTCTAGAGCCAAATACGATTGGGGGTAATTTCCTTGGTGGCCATGGAAGGTTTCATTTTATAATGCTATAGGTCGTATATTCTTTTTTAATAATAGACCCACAAATCTTTGTTCCGTTGCATCTAAAGCCACAATAGCATATTTTACCTTTTTGGTGAATTTGCTGTTGTGGAGTCCAATCAGCGTTTTATAAAATTCAAAACATCACGTAGAAGTCCACTGTGACATCTTTAGCTGATGTCATGTCACTAGCTGCCACTTAGGCTGCCCCATCAATGACACATCAATTGATATAGTTCTCACTCTTGCTTCTAGCACATGCATGGCAAATTGTAAGGGATTCTAGGTTTTATATACACCATAATCAAAGATGCACATAAATTAAAGGAAAACAATCTCAAATACATTCTCTCTTTCATTGCATTTGTAGTGGGGCTGGAAGTGTCCAAAGTGGCATAAGTTGCATACATTGATGTGAGACTATAGGAAACTTCTCCTAAAAGATGCATATTGTTTCCAAGGAGTAAAGTTCAACTATTTCTAGAGATGCATTTTGCACATAAATGAACATAATAACCATCTATAACAGACAACATTGGCATACAAGAACCCTTTGATTTAAATAAAGTATCCATAATTTGATTTATCAGGTGATATCAAAATATATGTTCAACAATTTCATGGCTAATGATTAGATATGCATATATTTGTCAATCGTTATTTGTTAACCAGAAAAAATAAAATTTATATTCCAGAGAAGACAATTATTTGAATATAATAATATAGGCTGATAATAAAATATGAGCAAAAATTTAGTTTCAAGAACTTTTGAATTAATAAACCTATTATGATAACTTCAAAAAAGAAAATGGTGAGAGAAAACCATGAAAATAAATGTCTAACAATGGCAATGGACCATAAAATTCAATTCACCAAGTTATGCTAATAGTCTTTATAAACAAATTATGTGGAATTGCATACTAAAATATGAATAATAGCTGGTACAATGAATTAGACTTATAGCCAAATCTAATCCAATGTGATTTGAATTTAGATTTTCATTCTTATATTTTTTGCTTTGATATATGCTGGATGAGGTATTCGGTGTCAACCTTAATTTTGGAAATTTTTTTTGAAAAAAAAACTTTGTTTTCAAAGATTTGTGAAATAAATACAAAGTTTCCTTTTTCCCACCAATGGCAAGGGCAAATTTGGTATTAGATAAAAAAGTAACTAAGAGAGTTACCTCCAGAGACTAAACCATGAGGGACTGACTGAAAAATTCAAATGTTGGAGGGACTATAAAAAAATTCAAATGCTGGAAGGACTGATTGGATGTTTTTTTGATGTAGGAGGGACTGATTAGATGTTTTCAAATTGAGGAGGCACGTCCGCCTCCCAGGCTGAGGCTCCGGCATTAGCCCAGCATAAACCCTTCACCAAGCTTTATGCCTTAAATAACATTAAAGGATCCCTCAATGACACCACCAAATCTACCGTGAAATCGAGATCCTCCGAGCCGCCAACAACACCTTCGTTTTCTATTGTCATGGCTTTAATGACAACTCTGACAAGATTGAGCTCCTCCTCGAGTTCATGGATAGTACTCTCATTGCATATCTGTCAAATCCCTCCTTGTTGAAGTCACCCATCAAGTGCTATCCTCCTTAGCCTACCTCTATAGCCGCAAAATAGTCCACCGTGACATCAAACTAGTCAATATTCTCATTGACAATCACAAGTTCTTCAAGATTGCGGACTTTGGTATCAGCCGCATGGTCTCCCCGACAATGAGTTGCAAGACCTCATGTGGCACTATCTCGTATTTGGGCTATGAGCGTTTCAACAACAAAGGGGTGTGCGATGACTTCGCAGGTGATATTTGGAGCTTCGGCATTACAATTCTTGAATCTTATCTTGGGTATCTCCCTTTTAGTGAGAATATCATGAATGATGATTTGATGAGCCTTGCCATATCTATATGTTAGGACGAACCTCCAAAACCTCCAGGGACGGCATCTTCCAACTTCGTTATTTTATTGTTCTGTGTTTATAGAAAGATCTGGCGAGGTCCGCGGCTGTGCAGCTCTTGCAACACCCTTCATCATAGAGTCTTTTTTTTTTATTCTTTTTAAAATTATTTTGACTTGTCTAAATTTTTTTTAAGTTATTATAAATTATTTTTGACTTTTTGCTTTTTACGATTAAAATTTTTAAAAATTTGTTTTATGATTTATTTGAAGTTATTTAAGTTTTACATGAAGACTCGTCGGTGCCCCTTGGAAGTTAGTTTTTAATGTGTAATATATTATTTAGTCCCTCTATTATATTCAATGGACAGTCTGTCAGTCCCTCTATTTTTACATTTGGTAAATGTTGGTCTTTCCCTCAAATAGCTCCGATTTTTTTTTCTGGTCCAAAACGCTGACATGAAAATTGAGGGGCTGACAATGAACAAATTATAATAAAAGGACTAAAAAGATAGATCGACTATAATAAAGGGAATAAATAAGGTATTAAACCTTTTTAATATAGTCATATTGTCTCTCTCTATCCTCCTTGTTGAAGTCACCCATGGATAGTGACTCTCATCGCATATCTGTCAAATCCCTCCTTTGTTGAAGTCAACCATTAAGTGCTATCCTCCTTAGCTTACCTCTACAGCCGCAAAATAGTCCACCGTGACATCAAACTCGTCAATATTCTCATTGACAATCACAAGTTCTTCAAGATTGCGGACTTTGGTATCAGCTGCATGGTCTCCCCGACAATGGGTTGCAAGACCTCATATGGCACTATCTCGTACTTGAGCTATGAGCGTTTCAACAACAAAGGGGTGTACGATGACTTCGCTGGTGATATTTGGAACTTCGGCATTACAATTCTTGAATTTTATCTTGGGTATCTCCCTTTTAGCGAGAATATCATGAATGATGGTTTGATGAGTCTTGTCATATCCATATGTTAGGAGGAACCTCCAAAACCTCCAAGGACGGCATCTTCCAACTTCGTTATTTTATTGTTCTGTGTTTATAGAAAGATCCGGCGAGGTCCACGACTGTGCAGCTCTTGCAACACCCTTCATCACAGAGTCTTTTTTTTTTGTTCTTTTTAAAATTATTTTGACATGTCTAAAATTTTTTTAAGTTATTATAAATTATTTTTGACTTTTTGCTTTTTACGATTAAAATTTTTAAATTTTTTTTTTATGATTTCTTTGAAGTTATTTAAGTTCGCCTGTGTCCCTTGGAAGTTGAGTTTTTAATGTGTAATACATTATTTAGTCCCTCTATTATATTCAATGGACAGTCTGTCAGTCCCTCTATTTTTATATTTGGTAAATGTTAGTCTTTCCCTCAAATAGCTCCGTTTTTTTTCTGGTCCAAAATGCTGACGTGAAAATTGAGGGGTTGACAATGAACAAATTATAATAAAAGGACTAAAAAGATTGATCGACTATAATAAAGGGAATAAATAAGGTATTAAACCTTTTTAATATAGTCATATTGTCTCTCTCTGGTTTGATCTTTAGTGAAGAATATATTTATAAATTATGATAGACAAGATTGGGAGTATATATGAAAGAATTATAAGTTATAAATGTTACTGGCTAAAATTACATACAATTTAACTGAAATAACTCAATTTCGTTTGAACTGTTTTTTTTCCAAAAATAATAAATAAAGAAGCTATTATCAACAGAAAGCATTCAAGGTGCACATTTTCATGCTTGAAGTGCAAGCATAAAAATAAAACAATCCAAATTAAAACTCAATAATAATAATAATAATAATAATAATAATAATAATAATAATAATAATAATAATAATAATAATAACAACAACTTGTTTATACATAAAAGCACAAAAGTGTATATAATACATTCCATTCGACAGCAACCTTACCTGAGGGGAGACTGTTGTCGGTGTACACAATGTGACATTAGGGTATTTTAAAAATGAGGCCAAAACAAATGGGGTGTATGAAGTAAGAATCTCACCATAACCATGATTTAATGATTTATTACATTTTTATTGTTCTAATCATTCTCATATTTCTCCTAGGTGGATGAGAATGGAGTAGGCTGGTTTTATACTGGTGATATCGGATAATTTCACCTTGATGGTTGCCTTAAGATCATTGATAGAAAGAAGGAGTTTCAAGGTAGCGACAAGGTGAGATCTGTGAAGCTCTTGGCTATCAAAAGGGATTTTCAAAATTTCCAAATGAGGGAAAATGAAGCCCTAAACGATTATTTCTTAAAGGTGATGGTAATAGTGAATCAAATTAAGAGTTTGGGTGAAATCTTGACCGATAAATCGGTATGTGAGAAGATCCTTATTAGCCTCTCTCCAAAATACAACAACATTGCGGCCATCATTGAAGAAACCAAAAGATCTCTCTACTCTTAGCATTCGTGACCTAATGGGGTCACTTGAGATGCATGACCGAAGGTTGGGTAGGCACACTGAACAATTAATTGAAAGTGCCTTCCAATCTAGTCTAAATGTGAAGGAACAATCCAAGCCAAGTCCGAGCACCGGAGGATAATCTTGTGGTGATAGATTTGGTAGAGGTTTTGGTGGTTTTGGAAGAGGAGATGGTAGAAATAATAATCAAGGCAACCAAAAAAAAAATCAAACTCATTGTAATATTTGCAAGAGAGCCTCTCATGTTGAAAAAGATTGTTGGTTTAAGGGAAAGCCCCAATATCATAATTATAAATTGTTTGGTCACATGCAAAAAGATTGTTGGTTTAAGTGAAATAAGCAAGCCAATTACATTGAAGAGAAGAGTGGTGATGGAAGCACATTCTATGCATGCCAAGCGGCCGTTGAACAAAAAAGTGATGTGTGGTATATTGATAGTGGGTGTGGCAATCATATGACCGGAGATGAGTCAATCTTTTGCAAGCTTGATACAACCAATACTACTCAAATCACTATGGGTAATGGGCTGTTGTGAAATCAAAAGAAAAGGGAATGATTGCCGTTGCTTCAAAAAAGGGTCTAATGTTGATTCATGAAGTGTTGTATGGCCCAAATTTAGCACAAAATCTAGTAAATGTTGTTCAACTTTTGGATCATGGTCATGTGATTCATTTTGAAGGTGGATTATGCAAAATCTATGGCAAGATAGAGAAAAAAAGAGAATTGATGGCCAATGTGAGAATAAAGAAAAATAGAAACTTTCCATTCACTCTCAAACCCGCCGAAGATGTTGCTTTCAAGGCATGTATTGAAGATTTATCATGATTGTGGCATAAACGACTTGGACATGTAAATTTTGAAAGCTTGAAATTGTTGAGCAAAAAGATGATGGTATATAGCTTACCAATTATTGAAGAAAAGCACGATATTTGTGAAGCATGTGCACTTGGTAAAATACATTGAGACTCATTTCCTAAGGAGAAAGCTTGGAGGGCCAAGGCACCGTTGAGCTTGTTCATTCCGATGTGTGTGGTCCCATGAAGGCACTTTCACATGCCGGTAATCGATACTTTATCACTTTTATTGATGACTACTCAAGAATGTGTTGGGTCTATTTCATGGGGCAAAAATCGGAGGCATTGTCAATCTCCAACAAATGCTGGGTCAAGTTCATCTACTCTAAGCTCAACACCAGTAAGAATGAGAAATCTTAGTGAAATTTATGCCACATGTAACTTTTGTGTTATAGAATCGAAATGCTTTGAACAAGCCGCAAAAGATGAAGTATAGAGAAATGCAATGGAGGAAGAGATAAAAATGATTGTAAAAAACAACACTTGGGAATTGGTGGAGAAACCAAAAGAAAAAGATGTGACCAGACTGAAGTGGGTCTACAAAACCAAAATAAACCCAATTGGTTCAGTGGAAAAATACAAGGCAAGATTAGTGGCCAAGAAGTACACACAACAACCCAGAGTTGATTATCAAGTGACATTTGCACCGGTAGTAAGACATGAAACAATAAGGATGTTGGTTGCATTAGCCGCGCACAAGGGGTGGCGATTATACCAACTTGATGTGAAGTCGGTATTTTTGAATGTAGTGCTCAAAGAAGAAGTGTATGTTAAGTAACCGCAAGGTTTTGTGGTTGAAGATGAAGATAACAAAGTGTATATGTTGAAGAAGGCCTTGTATGGCTTAAACCAAGCACCCTGTGCTTGGTATAATCAAATTGACACTTACTTCATGAATAATGGATTTAAAAGAAGCCCAAATGAGGCAACACTCTACATCAAGCATGGGAAATCCGATATGCTTGTTGTTTCTCTTTATGTTAATGATCTAATTGTTAATAGAAATGATGTGAAGATGATACATGACTTCAAAGATGAGAAGATGAAGAGGTATGAGATGAATGGTTAATTTGGGCTTGCTTCATTACTTCTTTGGGCATTGACGTTGATCAAGGATGGTGTATTCATTTCTCAAAAGAAGTATGCCCGGCCCAATCTATTCTCTCAAAATTCAAGATGGAGAATTATAATCCGGTATCCACACCATTGTTGGTAAATAAAAAATTGATGAAAGAAGATGGAAGTGGTGATGCTGATGCGGCACTCTATAGAAGTTTGATTGGAAATCTATTATATCTTACTACTACAAGACCCGACATCATATATGCTTCAGGATTATTGTCTCGTTTTATGCATCAACCAAGCATAATGCATTTTGCAGTTTCAAAGAGGTTGTTGCAGTATATTAAGGGTACAAAAGATTTTGGGCTAATGTATGAAAAGAAAGAGAATGAGAAATTGGAGTTGTTTGATTTTTGTGATAGTGATTGGGCTGGTATTGTGGATGACATGAAAAGCACATCCGATTATGCATTTATTCTCGGATCAGGTGTGTTCTCATGGGCATCTAAAAAGCAAGAAAGAGTAGCATATTCCACCGTGAAAGCCGAATATATGTCGGCGAGTGAAGCTAAAAACAAATTGTGTGGTTGAGGAATGTTCTTAATGATATGGGGGAGAAGCAAGGTAAGGCCACCATTCTATTTTGTGACAACAAATCCGCAATAGCAATGTCAAAAAAAAAAACTCTGTCTTCCATAGCCAAACAAAGCATATTAACCTCAAGTATCACTATATTGGGGAAGTAGTTGAAGGTGATGAAGTTATCATCAAGCATGTCATGACCAATAGTCAAGTTGTGGACATCTTCACCAAAGCACTTTAAGTGAGAAGTTTATTTATTTAAGGGAACTATGTCATTCAAAAGCATTAAGGGGGAGTGTTAAATTTAATGCTTTTGTTAGTATGTGTTGGTTAAGTTGGTTTTGTGTTTGAATGTATCAAAATAGCGGGTTTATGATAATATGTCTATTGGGCTTTAATTAGGAGTAGGGCTACAAATGAACCAAGCCACTCACGAGCTACTCGGAGCTTGGCTTTGAGATAGCTCGTTCACTAAATAAATGAGCCGAGCTCAAGCTTAACATTTGAGTTCAAATTATTAAACGAGCCTGCTTGTTTATCAAGCTCTTGAGCAGGTTCACGAGCTTGGTAAATGAGCTTGCTCGCGAGCCTATTAACAAGTATGTTAAATAAACCTAATAATGAACCTACTAGTCATGAACCTACTAAATGAGCTCGCTAAATATGCATTTTTTTCTATGTATGAATGGATTTATGTAATAAAACTAATTTATTAATAATAGTCATTATGATTTATTATTTTTTTAAACTTTTTTTAAGCCAAGCTTGAAGCGAGCTCGACCTCAGCTCAATTTTTATCATAAATGAGCTTCTATCGAGCCTAGGTCGAAGCGGGCTCAAGTTTGGCCTGTTTTTGTCATAAATGAGTTTCTTTTGAGCCGAGCTCGAGTTTAATTGTACTATCTCAACCCAATCTTGAGCTTACAAGTTTGGGCTCAAATCGAGCTCGAGCCAAGCTCGAGCCTGTAGCTAATTTTGTTGAGCTGAGCTCGAACACTTCAAAGCTCGGTTCGGCTTAGCTTTGCTGGATTGCACCCCTAATTAGGAATAGTTAAACAAGCTTTTAATGTATTGTTGATGTTTGTTATGGCCCATGTGGGGTCCATTCCGAGTTTGGTTTATATGTAACAAAGCAATGAATTATGATGGTAATGAATGAAGTAGGAGAAAAAAACAAGTCTTTCCATCCTCCCCTTTCACCATCAACACAAACCTGAGAAACCGAACAAAACCCTTGGCTAAAAAAGTTTAACAATATATATATATATATATATATATTGTTAAACAAAGTAAAGACTTTTTTATTTTATATATCTCTTTTAGAAGTTTAAGGGATGTTTGGTTGGATTTGGGTTTACATGTAACTCTATATATTGGATCCTAAAAAATGCAATGTTTGGTTTACTAGATTTCTAATTCCAATGTAACTCAAAATACACTAGATAGGAATTTGGTTTAATGGCCAAATCGACTGTAAATTGAAATCCCTTATATAATGTATTATGAGTTATAAGGAGATGATAATTGCAACCATCTCATTTTTTATGTATTCCATAAACATTTTGGTTTGTATATCCTAAATTTTAAAATTATTTAATTTTTATTGAAATATTCTATCATATATATAACGAAATATTTTATTCATTAAATTTTTTTTTATCTCAATTTAAAATTAATTTTAAAAAAAATTTAAAACTCAATTTAAAACCACGGCAATGTAAATAACTCTTTATATGTGTGTGTAATCATGATTATATAATAAGTTATAAAAAATTTTATCACATGATGTGTGATATATGTTTATAAATAAAATTTAACATGAATAAGACATAAAAAAAGATGCTTGACTATAGTGTTTTATAACTACATAAATCATTTTTTTTTGTCACTAAATAATATTTGATAGTACATAATATGTTTAATATTAGACATACAAAGTAAATATTTTCTTTATAAACATAAAAATTAATTAAATATATACTTAAGCGGCCAAATTTTAATTATCAACAAAATATAAAATTATATAATACAATATTTTAAATATTTTCAACTAAACATTTGATTTAACTCTCCTGTATTTTAAAATCTAAGATTTACAAACACACTTGACATTTAGTTAGATGTAATTAGAAATACGGTGAATTTCAAATTACAATGTATTTGTGAATCTTGTATTTGAGAATTCAGTGAGGGTTAAATCTCATGTTTGGTAAGATGTATTTGAAATGCCATTTTTTTTTTTTTTTTTGAAAGATATGTAAATTTGGATTTGGTAAATAGCCATAGGTACTGTTTGTAAATATATATCAAATAATTTATCTGAAAATATTTCTTATTAATTATTTTTAAAATTTAATATATTACCAATAGATAATGATTAACATGAAATTTTGAACTATATCTTCAAGAAAAATGAAAGTTATGATGAAAAATATTTGAAATATTTACAATGAAGTGATTTTGAATTAGATTTTGAAAAATATATAAATTATAAAACTTTGTTATTTTAAGATAGATCATTTCAAAAAATAGGTAGGAAATAATTTTAAGCAAATATTTTGAAATTTTTTATATACAAAATAAAATATTTTTTAAAGCTTTTATAATTTTAAAATTAAAATAAACAACTAACTTAACTATTTTTATAAAAAAATAATTTTTTAAGAAATATCAAAATAATGGAAAATGACTATTTTGCATGTCTTTGTGGGGGTGGGGGGGGACGGTCAAGGGAGTGATTGAACACCCCTTGACCCCAGTTAATGTTGTCTATATATACAGGAGAGAGGGAGAATGAGGAGAAATGTAATGTTTATTTTACTAATTTGCTATTTTATATAAAATTGATCATAATAATTTTTTTTATATATATATAATATTATTTTGTACAAACTTTGTTAATATTAATAAAGTAAATCAAAAAATAATACGAAAGATGAAATTATATTTTAAAAAGATATTATGATAATTTCTCAAATTAATAAAAGATAATTTGGTTTTTTCATAAAGGTTTAAATATTAATTTTTTTTAATAATTCCACCCTTCCAAAGACTCCAATTTGGAGGGGTGGGATGTAAAGGGTTTGGAGAGGTGAATCACCCCTCCAAACTCCTCCTCCTCTCCCAACCAAGCGCAGGTCACACCTCCGAACTCCTCCTCACCCTTCTAAAAATCTCCAACTAGAGAAGGAGGAAAGGCAAAACACTCCTTCACTCTCTCTTGTTTTTATTTCTAGTATTTTTAAAAATACCAATCTTTTTCCAAATTAATACTATAGTCTAAAAAATAATATTTACAAAAATTTTATTATTTGCCCCATTAATAATTTACAAAGTAGTTTATGTAGTAAATTTTTTTTTTTCAAAAAAGATATTATTTAGCACCTTTGTTTTTTACAAATTAATTTATACACTATGAAAATTATATTTTTGTAAAATTTTTGTTAAAATTTCCTAACTTTTATAAACTATTATATAACATATAAAAAAATATTTTTTTTAAAAAAATAATTATAAAAATATATTGTTTATTTCTTCGACTTTTTACAATCCTAAAATTTTTTATAATTGTGTCTCTATAGCACTCATTATTATTATTATTTTGTTAAATTGGATGGATTGAATGGTAATGACATGCCATTCGACTAATCTATATATATATATATATATATATATATATCGATTTTTATAGAGAGAACCTTCAAAATTTGTTTTTAGTTCTGAGTCAAGCCCCCCCTTTATCTTCCTCCTATTTCCGCCATTGGGCATTTTAAATTCAGGATTTCAAAATACGGCCAAATTGAGCGTATTCTAAAATTCACCCAAAAGTGGGTCTGATTGATTTGCATTTACTTCAACTTTTTAAATCCTGCTAAACAAAACATTGTTACTTTAGATGAATTTGAAGTTACATGTAACTCAGAATACTGGGTTCTTAGAAATCCGGTGTTTGGTTCACTAAATCTCAATGAATTCTAAAATCCAGTGTAACTCAAAATGCACTAGATAGAGGACTTAGTTTTACGGTCAAATTGGTTGTAAAACAAAATCGCTCATCTAGCTAGTGTTTTATGAGTTATAAATTTATAATAATTATTACTACCTTGTTATTTACGTATTCCATAAAAAAATAACTTTTGGTCTTAATTGTAAAATTATTTAATTTTTTCTAGAAATATAATCTCATTTAAGAATTTATTTTTAACTCAATTTAAAACAAATTTTAAATAATTTAAAAAAACTTAATTTAAAACCACGGCAGTATAAATAAGTTTCCAAATATATATACATATATTGATATATATATATATATATATATATATAATTATCCTCAATTTTGTATGAAGTAATATATTAAAAAATTGTCATGTTTATTGGTATATATCAATAACAATTAAATATAAAGTTAAGTGACCATAAAGTGGTCATGTTTAATTTTTCACCAAACACGAAATGATATAATACAATATTCTGAATGCATCCAATCAAACATGGAATTTAACTGTATTATATTTTTAAATCCAAGATTTTAAAAAATACTATGTAACTTGAAATCTATTGCATTTTCAATTATATCTAACATCTAAATCTCGTAATTCTAAATACATGGAGTTCTAAATCTCCTCAAACAAACAACAAAAAAAATATACATATACTGGATAGTGTGCAATGCAATGAGTTGGATGTCCAACTCTAGCACATGCCATGGGTTGAGGGCAATGAGCCCGCTGCAATACAGGCAAGTTACATATCAATAACCCCGCCTACCTGTTCACTATGCCAGCAGGCCGAGTCAGGGTTTCGGCCACCGGCGCCCCCTCTGGTTAAGTATAGTTTCATATAAAAATTTCCAATTTCAATCGCCTAATTATTTGTAGATTTATTCACACTTCATGCACACTAAATTGTTGAGAAATAAGATGATCAGACAATTAGTTAAATTTGAATAAAAACAAACCATGACTTCTAAGATTCAGGGGTAGAAACAGCACATCACACACCCACATTCTTAAGATTCAGTTTAATTTAAGTTGGGTAAAGAAAAGGACTGCAGATATGTACAACAGTTGCAAACAAATCCACATAAACAGGCACTGCAATAAATTAGCTCCTACTGTAAATTAAAATTTCCAAAGCTCTTAGGTCTGGTACTCAGGATTCAATGCAAGGGCCTCTCTGTAAATTAGCTCCTTCACATGGTCCCTGGTGATTACATGCTGTTCAAAGTCGAAGCTGAAGGGCGTCATGCATACTGGCTCATCGCTTGTGTCATGTAGGGATGCGAAGTAAGGATGCGCGAGAGCATCTTCTACTGCATATGCAAAAAAAAATTAAAAAATAAATAAATAAATAAAGACATCGGATTCATGTGACATGATGGATGGCTTAAATGTCCTAACAATGACATCGGATTCATGTCCTCACTATCCGACTTTTTTGTATTTTATGAAGATTATATGCATTTACAATGAAAACTTGAAGAAAGTAAAGCATACAAATATAGGTATCATCATTCACTATGAATTTCTAGAGTCAAATACAAAAGCATGCAGTGGCAATCACTTCATTAAGCTAAAAGACTGAAAACAGAAAAAATATTCAAGTTGCTTTTAGGGATTTAATAGATTTGAAGAAAAAAATCGACCAGTAATCACTTGAAGGTACTTGTTCATCATTTTCTGTTACTAATCCACATACATGGGCCATGACACACATTTTATATTCCGCTGTGTAAAATACAACTATGTCTTCCATCTCTATTGTAGCCTCATCCATAACCTCAACACATTCAAGAAGCTAGAAGCAACAGCGAGAACAATAGCACATGCAGATGCTGAAAAGGGTATTGGGTATCTAGGTTATCAACCTTTATTTTCCAATAGCAGACCAGGTACTTAAATCCATGGATATATCTGTGGTATATTATTTCTAGATTTAGGTCAGGAAATATATATCCTCAACAAATAATCAGACTGTCATTCTTTCTTTGCCAATATAGCATACAGTAGTTGTTCAGTTTCTATCATAATCAATCAATAATAAAAGAAAAAACTAAGTTGTAGCACAGATACAAATGCATACCAGTTATTCTCTGGCTTGGATTGAATGTCAACATCTTCTCAACAAGGTCAATTGCTGTGCAATGCATCTGCGGAAACTTTTCTGCGAATGACTGCCGGGTGTAACAAGGAAGTCGGCGGATAGATCTTCTGCCAACTTCATCCAAGAAACCCAGATCATCCTCTTTTGGAGTGCCAATAAGCTGCATTGTGGAAAAGTATTAAATCAGCCATGGCCTAGCAAATATCAATAGGAATGCTTAAAGCATTGTAAACATTATAATGATTCAAATATTCCTCATAATCCAGAGAGAATTTGCATAAATTAAAGATCTTGTATTGCATTTGAAGATTATTTCTATTATATAAAAGCAAGCCTATCTCCAACGATGCATAGGTTAATTATTTGGAATGATGATTATCATAACGCCAAGATAAATCCTCAAGGGCATGCCCTCATAGCATACTTACTGACTTAACAGGGGCACACATACCTAACGTATCAAAGATAAATTGTTATTAATGTCCAGTGACAGCATA
>NC_052473.1:17958041-17984977 GCF_009730915.1 Dioscorea cayenensis subsp. rotundata | reverse complement strand
TGTTGATGGTGTCTAACAAACATAATTATAATATATAAAATTAACCAATATATATATATAAGAAACCCACCAAATTAAAAAACCTTGTGACTCCTCTGTAAATGAAGCGCCTCTGGAGAAGCTACCGTCTTCCTGCATGGAAATATTACTACGTGACTACGTGCTCTATATATTTTACATGCATGGTTTTGATTATAGTATTAAATAGGAGAAAAACCTCCGAAGAGAAGCTACAAACTCTTGTTCAACATGTTCTTCATCTCTTCAAGCTCTTCTCGTAGTTTGATACCTGTTTGATTAAGAAAAGCGTATAAATATATGCATATTTATTATTATTATTATTATTATTATTATTATTATTATTCCATTATGACCCTTGGTAGGGTATTTGAGGAACATACTGGAAAGTTAGTGGTGGTCATCGGACCCCAGTACTTGACGCCGCCAGGTCATACGCTCGCTGCTTTGTCCTCTTATCATACCCACCTATTTTTTAAAAAATAAAATAAAATGGAATTAAAATTTAATTATTTGAATTTTCCAAGAAAAGAAAAAAAAAGGAACACGAGGATGGGCAGTGGCATACTCAAGTAGACTGGGAAGGGACAGGGAAACGGACAACGTGGGTCCTGCAGCAGAGACATGCCACGTGTCCGACAACGATAAAGCTGCGCACGTCAGGCAAAAACTACTGTCACCAAAGACTGGAGAAACTCATATTAGTCCCATACCTGTCTTCCTTCCGGCTTTGCCCACTTCCCGCCGGCAACTATTATCCCATAGATGCGCTTCATAGCTGCCTCGTCCACCGGTGTCTGCCCAAAGTACTAGACTTCCGACTCCCAGGGTCCAAACAACACACACGCACATATGCTATATGATTACTGCGTGAAAAGATGAGATTTATATATATATATATATATATATATACACTGTGACACCGCGGCAGATGGAGGTGCGTTGGCCGAAGGCATCAAACAGGACGGCGCGCATCGGCGTGAGTAGGGATCACGAGCAGCAGTGGCTGTGACACGGTGGCAGTCCGGCCGGAGTAAACTCGAAAGGCAGCAGCCAGACCGAGTCAGAAGCATGCATCAGTGTCCTCACTACGGACTGGAAAAGCTCCAAAAATCCTTCCTGAGCTTTTGTCTTTCTCTCCCTCCCATCATCTCCACCTCTCCCTCCTCTCCCCTGTAAAACATCCAAATTGGTCATTGATCAGAAAAGACAACTTTCTATATAATCAAAGATATATATATATATATAGATAAGTAGATACAGAGAGAGGGAGAGGGACCATGGGGAGAGGAGGAGAAGCTCAAGAAGACAAGGTTGATGGGAAAGGGAGAAGGCAAGCCAGTTGAGGGTTGTCCATGTCCATGGTTTGGGGAAGAGTGAGTTTTGTTGGGAAGATGGAGGAGAAGGTTTTTTGTTTTGTTTTTGTTTTTGTGTACTTGGGGAGAGGAAGAGAAGAAGGGAAGAAGAAGATATAGAGGTGGTGAAGAAGGAAGGTATAATGGGGAATAAAAAGTCGAAAGAGATTGAGAGAGAGAAAGAAAGAAGGCACGGAACCCTAGAGATGGGTATTTTTAATGGAAGGTGAGAAAGGAGTGATATGTAATAATAAGAAAAGTTAGTTTTAGGAAAAGTTGAGGGGCAAGTGGAGCATTATCATGGGTTACTCTTGGCGGTCATAGCTTCACCGTGCATGCATGGAAAAGTAAAGAGATAGGAAATGGTGTTGGTGTGGTTCCTTTTTCTGACCACGTTAAGCATGGTTTATAGTGAATGTTTTTATCTTTTTAATTATTTTTAAATTTTATTGAATGGGATATCGTTGTTTGTTTCGTTGTTTTGGAGCGAGTAGGATAAGGGTAATGGAGGGTGGAGGAGCAAGAGAGAGGAAGGACACGGGACCAATGAGGTGAGGAGAGAGAGGATGGAATGCATGCGATGCCACGTGGACTCATATGCGGAAGCCGCATTTCTTTTGCGCGTTTGGAGAGGTGTCTGGTCACCGGCCCGGTGAGTTTACTCACTGTGTTGGCATGAATAGAGAGTATTGTTACTATTACTGGCACAAGGGTGCGTTGCTATACCAAATTATATTTTTAATACTTACCAAATATAAAAATAATAACGTTTGATTGCCACGTGGAATATATTCGTTAGTTTTACCGATTTCTAAAACTTTAAAATTAAATATTAAATGTCATAAATGAGTTATTTTGAATATATGTTTTATTTTATTGTAATGTTACTCTATTTTTAAAAAACTTTATTTTATGTATAGATTGAAATCATTTATTTTCATCTATCATATATATCACATCGATCGATGGGAAATCAAATGTTTCGATGAACTAATGATATTATGGGTGGCAAAAACTACCATTACTTCATTTCACTTTAATTGACTAAAAGAAAAGATAAAAAGAAAGCTATGCCAGCAATATCATGCATCATCTTATCATTCTTATTTATTTTATTTTTTAAAAATAAATTAATGATATTTATAAATGATAAAAACTATTGCATGATTCTTTTTCTCCATCATGAAAAAGGAAAGAACGAAGGCAAGATTGAGTTGGGACCTCATCTTAAAGAGAGCTAGAATCAAATGAAAACCATCCCTCTCCACCATTAATAAATATATAAATCAACATTTGAGTCACAGTGTCACATATGTATGTCTTCACTCATTGAGCCACAATTTATTATCAATAGATGGTCATTAATCTCTAAGTTAATGTTCAAACTCTAATTAATAATAATACATAATAATAATAATAATAATAAAACACAAGTTCCGATATGTTGTTAAATTTCTCATATAATACTAGTCATTAAAATGTTCCACGTAAATCCATGCATGCATGATGCATGGCATAGTACATTTGTTGCCTCGAGATGTGAACTAGTTTTTAGATTGAGCGCTTACCGGCCATGAGATCCATTCTTTTGTTTGATTGTTACATTTGAAGGATTATATGGAATAGTATTTAGATATAAAAATGCTTTTTAGGTCTAGGAATATATATATATATATAAGGACCCATCATCTGCGAATGCTCCTAGATTTCAAATATATGTGATGTCATATTGTCAGGATCGTAATCAGCATTATCATTATAAATAGAGAAACCGCGTCTTTACGTGTTGTCGACGATCAAGAGAAATATACAATGTTTATATAAACAATCAACCATCAGATGATGATCCAACGGCTTAGATTTAAAACGTCCATAAATTTTAAATCTAGGGACTTACCTAAATGATCTTTTTCCGATATATATATATATATATATGTCTTCATTAATTTTTTCATACCCTTTATTTTATTCACTTACATCTGTTTTTAGTTATTTAATATATATATATATATATATATATATATATATATATATATATATATATATATATATATATTTGATTTAAAACAATTTCATTTATATCAATTAAACAGGAAATTAAAGTTAATAATGCTGGATATGAAATATTTTAATAATGCTGGATATAAAATATTGCCACCGACCATTTGGTCTATTGGCATCGGGTCCCTTACATAGGGTGTTCGCCTCGAATCGCCGAGACTGGGCCCCCGAGCTCGATCTCCATCCCGTAGAAGGTGAGCAAGATGGGTTGCTAGCATGAATACGCCTCCCCACACGTGTCTGCTCTCTGGCTTTTTAAGCCATCGCCTTTTCTAAAAATATATTATTTTTAATATTATTTAGAATAATATTTTAAAAATCTCTACTCAATTATTCAAAAATAAAAAGAAAAAACTTAACAATATTGAATTTTTACATTATACCTTCATTATAATATCAACTGATCGAATAAAAAAACATGAAAAATGACATAGTATGAAACCATTTAACATGATTTAAAATATTTTAAAAACCCATCATTACTTTCAAAACCTTTTTCTCTGTCAAATCAAAAAAATTATTTTTCTTTTCTTATACAAACAAAAATTTTGGTAAATTTTTAATTAAAACACATACAAAAATGATTAAAACGAGCTCTAATTCAAGCTCTTATTAAGTGTTTGAAAAACATAGACAAGGAGAGCCCTACCATGAAAGTTACTATATAAATAAATATATATATTTATTTTCTTTATATATATATATATATATTAATTTTTTGTGGGGTCGACGGATATCTGAAGATGGACCACCGTGCACCGTCCGTTGGAAACGATCAAAGTGATATATATGAATGGGGACCACTAGATGATAAAAAAGTAACTTGATGACATAGATTTATCATTTCCACCGTATGATCGTGATCATGCGGTCATTCCGACCGGATGGCCCCCAACCGTCAGATTTCAGATAAAGAGAGAAATTTCTTGAATAAACGGTGGATCCCACTCTCAACACTACCTAATCTCCATCACGTGCTTTTTGCTGTCTCTTATCGGATTCGGGTCTCTTAATTTTCCCAACCCGAATCCGAACTCTCCATCCATCATTGATAATGCATTCATTATTTAAATTAAATATCTCATCCCACATTATTTTGATTCATCATAATATTTACAAATTTGATAATAATAACATATAACCATATTTATTATTTAAAAAATATATAATAATACATGATAAAAATTAGGAATATTTATCTTACAAACTAATAATGTTTTAAACTCAAAAAATTAATTATGATTATCATTAAAAAGGGTAAAAATAAAAGTAGTGAGGGCATCCAATGGTGGGGATAAAGGTCAAAGGGGGATCGGACGGTGGTGGGGCCTTCATAGATGATTAATTTCTATTCTTGTTTGATCGTACTACGGTCATACTACATCATTCCCCCCACCACTCATCTATCTCACCTTTTTCTTTTTTTATATTCTTCCTATTTTTCCATTTTTAATAAATAGGAAAATTAAATTGATTTTAAAATTAATATAATTTTTTGAAAATAAATTTGAGCATTATAAAGGTTTAGGTAAACATTGGTGTGGTAAGTTTAACTCTTTCTTAATGTGGGGTGGTAATGTGAGTTTGTTGTGGGTCAAGCTGCTACAAATTTTCAAAAGTCTCGTGATCAGAGAAAAATTTTTTTAAATTTTGATAATCAATTTTTTTGACCCATGTAGACACCGTGAATGTCTTTATAGCAATAGTCATTAGATTTACATCAAACAACTACTATCAATTCATATACAGTACCAAATATCATTAAAGAGTGCTTAACATCGATTATATGTAGTATAAAAACAATAAATTCATACATAATTTTTTTATATGAGTAATAGTTATTGGATGATGATTCAATAGTTATTATTAAGTATTATTGAAAAACACAGAACTCTAAAGAGATCTAGCGATATATATGGGCCGTGTCATGTGAACAAGGAGGAGCTAGAAAGGCATAAGCACAATATATATATATGAAAACAATAATTATGTAATATTTTACAATATCCAAGGCCATACCAACTTGGAAGCTAAACTTCAATCATGAACATCATGTTCAAATACGGCAATGCATCCAAAGTTTGACATCAAACTATATTATTACCCATTTTATTGAAGTGCTAATTATTTATTCAATATTATTTTAAAAAATTAGTAAACCTTTAACATTTTATTCATCAACTATATATATATATATATATATATATATATATATTAAATAATAATATATTGAAGATATAATGTTATCAACTATATATATATATATATATATTCATTGCACGTGCGTACACGTGTGAAACGGGACACGTGTGAAAGAAGAGGGTAGGAGGAATGGGCTTGGACGGTGACGGGAACCAACGGTCAAAGATTGGTTAAACAAATGGAGAATGGTCAGTGAAGGAATCATTCCCCACGTTCCTAACCCTAACCCCTTCATAATTAACCCTCTTCACACCCTCTTCATTCTTATATAATTAATCTCTTTTTCTTTTTTTTGCTTTCCACCCCCTTGAACCAACTCTAATTTTACTTTTACCCCTTTAATAATAAAATTCACAAATAAAAATATTTGCATGTTGTTTTTGTATGTCAAAATTTTATAAAGAATTGAACCACTATTGCAATAGTCTAGCGATAAAAGTATTTAACTCCAATATGAAAAATCTAGGATCCTTGACTGCTTCTTAATGTATGATTAAAGAAATAAAAAAATGTATAAAAAAAATAAATAAGTGTATAAATAGTACCTAAACCATTGTATATTTCTCTAGATTGGAGGGTGTTTTAATTTATTTTTACTGTTCATCAAATCTCAGTAGACCTGTAGCTAACATGTGTGCAATGACATAGCTATTAGATTTGAATCCAATAATTGAGCTATAGATATTAGTAGGTTTTTATATAATAATGCTGGTACATGATTGATCACTTATATATAGAGAGAGAATTAATTTTGATTTAATTAATTTATTTGATTTTTAAAGTAACACTAATTAAACAAATAAAGATTGCTTAAAATTCTAATATGGTCATAATTATTTATACTATAAATTTTGTTAAATTTTTTAATCGACTACTCACTAAATAAATAATTTTATTATTATTATTTGATAATTTTAAATTTTACCGAGCAATCATCCTCTCATTATATTTCAAATATCAATAAAATAAGCAACGGTAAATATGTAATATTTTATCAAAACCATTTAGTTGAAGTTGCTAGAGACATCAATATGGGTTTTTCATGTTATGCGTAAAAAAGGTAAGAGTTCAAATTCTCATCCATGAGGTGAGCGCGCGTCCGAGACATTAACTCATGTACATAGACGTAAGTGTAAACATAAGGATGAAAAACAATTATGAGAAAAATCAGGGGCTAAAAAGAAAAAGAAGCACAAATAAGAACAATACAAAGGAAATGAGTAGAATAACCGCAGAATAAAATAAGCAAACCCGTACCTTACGTCTCTTTGCACGTGTCACCGCCGATACGCTGACCACATCGGGCCACGTGGCGCCCGCATCGCACGGAATCACGTGAGGCGGTGCGCATCACGTGCGATCCGCACGTGCGGACGAACGAGTATCCAAAGGGTCGCAGAATCCGGTCAAAAGAAAGGAGGGTGGTGGTCACGTGGGATAGTTTTTAAATAAAAAAACACAGTGAAAAATATTTAAAAATTATAAAAAAATAAGGTTTTTTTAATGGATAAAAAGCCACATCATTCAGTACTAAGAATGGATATGGATGCATAAAGTTAAATAGTAAGATGATGGTGGTGGTGTTAGGGCTAACTATAAAAACCTTAATTTAAATTTTTATGTGAATTTTTAATGTTTTTAATGTTTTTTTGTTGAGATAGTGTTTGTTTCATTGATTTAGTTAATTGGAAAGTTTAATAGTTGCCATGTGCCTTGCCACTAACCTCACTACATAAGTCATGCGGCAAATTAGGGTTAGGGTTAGGGTTAGGGTTAGGATTAGGATTAGGGTTAGGGTAGTTTAGTTTGTGTGGAGGGACGTTTGTTATTATAGTTTATTTTTAATTTTAAAATGTTATAATGTTTTTTTATATGTTACTTAACTTTTGAACTATGGAATTGGAGTGGTTTTTTATGTCTTTTATGTGAGTATTCAGAAAAAACAACACATGTTAATAATTAATTTTATTTAATATATGGAATGCAGAGAAAATAAAGTGATAAAAATATTGTAGATTTTTTTCATTTAAATAAAAAGAATAAACTTACATAAAAAAAATCAGATTATTAATGATAGTTAAATACAACATTCTTAGACTAATTATAAATTTTATTTATCAGTTTCACAAACTTATTTATTCACTTTTTAAAAAAAATTTATTGAAAAGTATCAAATGAACTTCAAATGATAAAGCCCATTATGTAGACGGGCCTTATTAGGAAAAGATCCAAGTAATGGTTTAGATTCATTAGTTTCTCATTACTTAAATAACTTCCCTTCTTGATGAGCAAGGTTATATTATTATTTCAAAAACCTACACATAGCCAAGAGGTACCACTGTGCCTTACGAATAAGGGGTCATGAGTTTGAACCCCTCAATTTGCAATACACAGGTCCCCTTGTGAGAAGTATGTGTCAGGTCCGTGAAGAGCACGTACTTTCCAGTCCTTTCAAAATTGCATGATAGAGGAATTTATCCTTTAAAGATTTACAAACCACCTTTAAATAATGCACTTCTGTACTTGTTTGTCTATCTACATCTTTTTTATACTAGGAAAATAAAGAATATAAACTATATTAATGTCCTTTTTTCCACAAGGAAAATAAAAGATAAAAAACATGTTAATGTTACAAGATGACAAATAATGGCACGATCATGTATATACATGAGTTAATATGTATAATATTAATGATATATACATGATACTCAAAATTATACACATGATACTCAACATCAATTGGATGAACAAGACTTGTATATAAATCTAAAGCTTCTCTTGAGTAATGGCTTGAAAAAACAACCATTGCATTGTGTTGAAGAATTTGTCGAGTCATGCATTAGCGATAAAAGCTTATCTCGATGATGTTGTCGAGCTATTCTTGCACTTTCAACTGCCGGAGGAGGGCTAAGAACAGGTGAAAAATTCAAGATCTGGTGTGCTTTTTGGACTTCCCGGGTTGAATTTCCCATTCAAATGGTACTTTTACCACATTCTCTATAAAAATATCACCGATGAGACATTGGATGTTTTTTTCATGAGTGAGAAGATGAGAGACAACAAGATCATCTCTTTGGAATGAAAAGGGTATACCAAAGTTGTTTTGCTTTGGCTCTTCCTCATCATACTTCTTCATTGTATCTTCTTTTCAAGTTGTGAGGATATGAGGCTTGTATGGATGTGTATATATGCAGGTATGAAGGAAGATATATATATATATATATATATATATATATATATTCAAGGACTTAGAGAATTAAATTAAGTTATATGTGCAAAGCCATGCTACAATGCATGGAGTGTTTGACAATGCATGAATTGTTGAAGTTGTACTTCACTTAATCCTCTTTTTCTAGTTGAAGTACCAAGAAACTTAGGAGAACAAGTATTCATATGTCATAGATATATATAGGTAACAATATGACATTGAAGAAAAAAGCTTTTGGGAGAGAAAAAATGTCGTATGTTCATATTGTCATTGTACAGTATACAAGATAACTTATAACCAATTAGTTGCAACTTAAGAAAACTACACTAATTTAGCCTAGTAAAAAATCTATACAACAACTACCATACATAACATCACTAATTTAGAAATCACCATATAAAGCATCACTAATCTAGGAAATAATCAATTATTGACATAACCTTCGATAGACATGTATAGGTTTCTATTAATGGGGATGTAGAGCATGATATTGATTAAATGACACCAAGAGTCAAAGAAAGTTGGTGGAAATTTATGGTAAACTTCTGCCACCCTGTTTACTAATCTTGAGCAATTAATTGCTTTGCAACTAAGTCATTAACTGACTTTAAATTGATTACTATTTTAGGAGATTAAATGGCTTTTGGATTTAATGAAAAAAAGGTTTGAATGAGTTTTATGAATGGGTGGATTGATAGATACATAACTAAAACTTTGAGTAAATATTTTCTTTCATTAATGAAATGGGTCATTACTTAAACAAGGTTTGAATGAGTTATATGAATGGGTGGATTGATAGATACATAACCAAAACATTGAGTATATATTTTCTTTCATTAATAAAAAGGGTTTGAATGAGTTTTATGAATGGATGGATTGATAGATACAAAACTATAACTTTGTGTAATTATTTTCTTTCATTAATGAAAAGGGTCATTAATGAAAAAGGATTTGAATAAGTGTTATGTATGGGATTGATAGATACATAACTAAAACTTTAAATATTTTATTTCGTTTATTTATATCCATTTCATCCGATCTAACTGTTAGTGTAACTACACTATAATTGGCATGATTTGACATATAGTCAAGATGGTGTGGCAACCTGTGTGATGTGGCACAATTAATGATAAGGGTCTCCGCGTGACGGTGAAGCTCACCGTCCAGAACCGGCAGGCCAAGGTCTCCGTCGTGCCGTCCGCCGCAGCCCTCGTCATCAAAGCCCTCAAGGAGCGGCAAGGCATGATGACATAGTAAAGAGTCTTGACTTGGAGGCAAATATCTTGAAAATCTTGGTGGAGCTATTTTTGGCAATGTGTTACAACTTGAAGACAAGATTATATCAAGACCATATTTAGGTGTTTTGATTGAAGACTAAATATGGATGGAGCTTTAATTGAAAAAAATATCTATCAATGGTATGATTGAAGACTATTGATGGCATGATTTGAAGAAACCTTAATGAGGGATGATTGAAGACTATTAAGGGGCAAGATTTGAAGACATGCCTATTGTTGGCATGATTGAATTGATCGATTGAAGATCTATTCTTGAGAAGAGTTAAAGACCAAAAACTTGGGTGAATTGAAGATCAAGTTTGGCAAGTTTCGTGAAGACTCACGAGGGACGTCGCACCCTTTGCAGGGGACCTGTGATAAGGAACTGAGGAGGTATGCTAGTTGTCGGCAGTTGGGATCAGGAGATTTGGCTGCACCCACTAGGACTAAGCAAAACCAGGAGGTTGATGGGTCTTGAGGTCGTCCGCAATGTAATCAGAACTCAGTCAAGTCAGGAGTCAGGGTCATGTTGTAACTTATGTTACAACAGAAGTTGCAACAACTAATTTTGGAAAGTTTTAAATTAGTAGCCGCGGAGATTATAAAAGAGGTATGTGCTATATTTGGGATGTTGAGGCGTCCATATAAGCTACCTTGCTCGAAAATTGTGGATATCACCTGTGGAGGAGAGAGTGTGAGCACTAGACAATTTAGAGAGAGTAGTGATCTTTATTGTTGGGAGAGTGAGTGACAAGTGTTTGTATTCATCTATTTTTCACCTCTTTTAGTGGGTTGTTTATCTCCGGGCTTGGCCCCCCAGACGTAGGCGAGTGGACACCGAACTGGGTTACTAATCTTGTGTGTCTCCTTCTTGTTTGGTTTGTGTAAGCTTTCTATGAGTGTTTGAGTGTCCTGTAAACCACAAACCACATCGGCGGAACTAACACTAACAAATACCATAGTTGTTATTTTTTATTATTATTCATATATACATTGGTATTAATTATAAAACTTAAATGTTTTAAATCTAGATGAAATAAGTTTTTATAAACCAAAATAACCTTTCAAGATAATCATACATCAACAACAAACTTGTATTAGTTTATTTTTAGATTTAAAATAAAGATTAAACAAACTAATATTAGCTTTGCTCTAACAGGTAGAAAGCGAGAGTAGATTGCATGATTATATGATCAGGACATGTGTCCCTTCTATAACTCACAACTTCTTCGCTGACGATGCATTTTTATTTTGGAGGGCCCAGGTGAAGGAAGCGACAGTGGATTAATCTATTCTCAAGATATATGAAGAAGCCTCAAGCTAGAAAGTGAATTTTTAGAAGTCATGCATAAGATACAATGCAAATACTTATGTTGGAATGCGGGCAACCATTCACCTATTCTAGGTATGAATGAGTCTAGATACCAATGATGTATATCCATGACACCATGCTGCCACAGGATGGAGTAAAAAGGCTATTTCTGCTCTAATCAAGGAGAGAGTAAGAGCGTGGATTCACGATTGAAACAACAAGTTGTTATCAAGGGCTATGAAGGAGGTCTTGTGGAAGATGGTAGCTCAGGTGATTCCAAATTATATTATGAGTGTCTATCTTCTCCCTACCACCTTATGCACTGAGCTAGAACACATGCTTAACTCCTTTTGGTGGGGTTCCAAGGGACATGGCAGAAGATTTATCCATTGACTCTCAAAGACTAAATTGTGCGTTTGTAAAGCTTAGGGTAGGCTTGGATTCAGAAGGTTTTATGATCACAATTGAGTGGTATTAGCTAAACAATGGCGGTGATTGTTGACTGTGTTGACTTCCTTGTTTGCCTAAGTGTTCAAGGCTAGATACTTTCCCCACACATCATTTTTGAAAAAAACAGAGGGTTTCTTGACTAAGTTATGTGGGGCGGGGGTATTGTTCAATGTACAACTTATCATTGAGATGGGTTATTACTAGCAAGTTGGCGTCGGGGACAGTATACAACTCTTCAAGGATCCATGGGTACTTAACATGTAAAAAGATGATGAATCTACTGAATATACATGAAGAGAATTCTAGCTATTCTTCTCAGCTTAAGGCAAAGGGGAGGTAAATTGGGTTGGAGTCTTGAATATTGCAAGGGTACTTTCGTAGTCAAAAGTGTGTACTAGGTGCTCCAACTTATGTCATTACTGGACTCCAACCAAATTCTATGGAATCATATTTGGCTTGCAAGGATACCTTCTAAAATTAAACATCTTGTTTGGCGAGCAACTTCATTTTTCCTGCCAACCCTAGCTTAACTATTGATCAAGCCAATCTTATATGACGATCAATGCTCAATATGTGGTCTAGCTAGAGAAACAATGGAGCATATTCTGACTGACTTTTTCTGATGGTTTAATAATGTTGGCCATTGAGAGTGATAACAGTTATAGTTCATCCATGCATGGTGTTTATGGATTGATTCTCCCAATAATACAACAAATCTAGTGTGGCTATATGACAATGATTGATAATGGGTTTGTTGGGGGTATTTGGAAGGCTCGCAATGACATACTTTGGAAGTGTAAAAGTTCTAACCCACCTGGTATCCTTGCGATGTGCGGTGTAGTGGTCAACCAATGGTCGATAATGTTAACACTCCAAATATAGAAGCTAGGCATAATCGAGAAGGTAGTACATCTCGATGGGTGAAACAGGAGCATGGACAGTTAAAATTCAATTGTGTTGTCGTAATTTTCTCTCACATTGGTAGTATTGGTGCACGACTATGAAGGTGCAATGGCGGCTGCAATGTGCATGGAAGTGACTACCAAGGAGGTCCACATCAATAAGTGCTAAGGCTTCAACAAAGCCCTTTGTTGGATCAAGGCTAAAGGTTTTTTTGCAGTCTAACTAGAGCCCAATGTGTTGAGTATTTTCTAGGCCATCAGCTCTAGCAAAGGTGATGATTGCAATTTGAGTTTAGTTGTGGACAACTGTATCTCTCTCCTTCGAGAGATAAGTGGTGTTTCTATGGACTATGTTGAAAGGTCTACTAATTATGTAGCTCACTTTGTTGCCAAGTTTTGTAGTGAAGTGTTAACTTATGTGGAATAGGTTTACTCCCTTCCTCATTTAATGCAGAGTAATGCTATATATCATGAATAGATTTCACGAAATTTGACATGAATGCTAATCCCAGCTTGAGATTCGTATTTCTAGGTCTGGAGTTAGCAACCTCGAAGCCAGGGTTAGTATTTGTGTCAAATTTCTTGAAATTTGTTCGTGATGTATGGCATTATTCTTTAATGCATGTCTCTTCTATATATATATATATATATATATTAAACATAAACATAAAGTTCAACTGAAATTACAAACATGAGAGTTGATATTTTATTTTTCTCTTTGATTCAATGGTTGAAGTTGATTTTGTGGTTTGTGTACCTAATGAGTACTTGTTCTAAGTTTTATTGTATTGTTATGTTTTAACAAATTTTAAAAATAAAAAAAATCTAAATATCCTAAATTAGTTTAGAATTATAAATTTTATCATATGTTTTCCTCTCTAACCCTCTCCACTAATTTCCTACCAATCAAAATTGTGGCCAAGAACAATCCCAACCAAGCTTAGCATCTCCTTTTCATAACCCAACAATTTCATCACTAATTTTAGCACCAAAACCATTCCTTAACTTCTCCACCAAAGAAATCCCTCACCCTTTTTAAACTTTAAAAATCATATATATACAAACCCCATTCTCACTAAACCATCCATGGAATTATTATTATTATAAATAAATAAACAAAAAATTTTAAAAAATTAAAACAAAATCATGGAGAAAATTACATTATTACCCTTGCTTCTTCTAATAGCCACCATCTCCTCCACCACCTCCGCCACCTTCAACATCACCGAGATCCTCTCAAAGTACCCGGACTTCTCTTCCTTCAATGACCTCCTCTCCGTCACCGGCGTCGCCGATCAAATCAACTCCCGCCAATCCATAACCATCCTAGCCGTCGATGACTCCGGCATTGACGCAGTCTCCGGCCGCCCTGTCGACGTCGTCAAACGCATTCTCTCCGTCCATGTAATCCTCGACTACTTCGACGCCGCCAAGCTCGAGAAACTTTCCGGCAAAACCACTATCCTCACCACTCTTTTTCAATCCAGCGGCATTGCCGCCAACAAAGCCGGCTTCCTCAACGTCACCGACATGGAAGACGAGCTCGTCAGCTTCGGCTCCGCCGTCCCCGGCGCCGGAATTGGTGCCAATCTCGTCAAAGAAGTCTTCACCAAACCTTATGACCTTTCCATTCTTCAAGTCAGTGACATCATCGTCCCTCCCGGCATCGAAAACCTCCAATCTTCTTCTCCGACCAACTCTCCGGCCACTCCTCCTCCCAACTCCGCCACCACCACCACCACCACGACCACCACCACCGCATCTCCACCCACCAATGCACCATCATCCAAGATAGGAACCACCACCACCACCACCGCACCTCCACCTACCAATGCACCACCACCGAAGACGGCGACCACCACCACAACCACCGCCTCCGCCGCCGCATCTCCACCGGCCAATGCACCGCCACCAAAGACCGGAACCACCACCACCACTGCTGCACCGACCAAGTCTAGCAGCCCGGCAGCTGCACCGACAAAGTCGACATCAGGAACTCCATCATCCAAATCTGCTCCGGCGCCAACAAAAACATCTCCGGCACCGGCGAAGTCTGCCGCTGCACCCACCACCACCACCTCACCGGCGCCATCCTCCGGCGACAGTACTGCATTGACTCCTTCTAGCAACACTGCTGCATCACCAACAAGTGAAGCTACATCTCCGACCACCACCGACATTGCCGGTGGGCCCACTTTTGAGGCAAGTTCACCTGGCCCTGCCACTGATAATTCCGGCGCCGCCCGGATGGTGGCCGGAGCAAGCTTAGCTGTAGCTATGACCTTCTTTGCTGCATTCTGAGTATGAGTTTGTATTAATTATTATGTGCTTGTTTTTAGGATTTGGTTCCATGGAATCCAATTTATGAGCTCTAATGAACATTAAAATTCTCATTATTTTTAATTTTTTTTTAATTTATGTTTTTAAATGTTTGAATTTAAATCAGATATGAAAACTATTATCACATTGACTAAGTGAAAATTAGGACTTTTCTATTTATATATATCTTTAATTTTGAATTTTTATGGTTATATGTTTTTTTCCTTCACAAATACAGCATATTTAATATAGTTAAGGACATGTGTATTTTTAAAAATTAATTGCATAGTTGTGCTACATAGACCCACATCTATAAATTCATTATTGTATTGAATGGGATTTAAATTCAAGGTTTTTAAATCATCAGGGCCGTAGTGCTAGGCTATGAAACTTTTGTCGATATTAGTTTTTTCTATTTGAAATAATTTTATTTAATTTAAATCAATTTTAAAAAATAAATAAAAATTAGCTATCTTCCCTGAACTACCGAGTTTTGCAATAGATCGGATTTACTTAAACCAATTTGATTTCAAATTAATTAAATACCTACAAATTCAAATCAAAACCAAACTAGAAAATGAACGGGTTGACCTTAATGAGATTTATTTCAATTAATACAATTAAAATCGCACTTAATCAAAAGCAATCAGTTGTGGTTGACTTTTTCTAAGTCCAAATTTTCATTGGAAACTATGATTGACTTCTTAAAAGTTATTTACCCTAATTATATTAACTATATCACAAATAAAAAATTACCTAATAAACATAATAATCTTTATAAATCGATAATTGAAAAGTAAAAAAAAGTTTTTAAAAAAAGAAAAAAAGTCTAAAAAATTAACTGAGAGTTGAGTTGGGGTTAGGTGGTTTGACCGGTCGGGTTTGGTGGGCGTTGTCGATGAAGATGCATAGCTTAAAAAGCCACACCAAAAAACGCACCCGAAAATTCCACCCAAAATCGTGACAATTTCTAACACGTGGCATAAATACACTAGTGGGACCCACCAAAAGACCGAGTGGTTCTTTAAAAGGTCCTTTTTTTGAGTTCTTTTATGATAAGAATCCACGGTGTATATAAAAGGGAGTCCCAGAGATCCTTCCCTTTTCTCCATAGACGAAGTCACGAAGACTTCTCAGAAAGACGAACGGGCGAGATCTTCGGAGGCGCCTCGGGATCGGGTCGCAGGGAGAGATTGACGGCCGGATCTATAGTTAGGCGGTGATGAAGCTCTCGGCGCTGGATCTCGTGATGGCGATCCTCACCGGCGGCGATGGGACGGCGCCGGAGGATGCCGCGAGGGAGAGGGTGCTGGCGATCATCGTCACCGCCGGCTCGCTGCTGATCGGCTGCGTTGTTCTCTTATTTTGGCGCCGGTCGGCCGGCCAGAATAGTAATCGGCCGGCGGAGCCGGTGAGGCCTGTCGTCGTCCGGGATGAGGCCGAGGATGTGGACGATGGGAAGAAGCGCGTCACTATCTTCTTTGGCACTCAGACCGGCACCGCCGAGGGATTCGCCAAGGTTTAGATCTCGTGGAACACTTGAGCTCTGAGAAAGTTGAAGTTTTTTTTTTGTTTTTATTTTTTGATATATTTTGTTTTGTTTTTTTCGCTGATGATCAGGCGTTGGCGGAGGAAGCGAGAGCGCGGTATGAAAAGGCAATATTCAAAATCGTCGATCTGGTAGTGTTTTTTTTTTTCTTAATTGTTTTTTTGTGATTTTTTAATACTAATTTTCATTGTTGGATTGATGATTGTTGTTTGGTTCTTTATAGGACGAGTACGCTGCCGATGATGATGAATATGAAGAGAAGATGAAGAAGGAAACTCTTGCCCTGTTCTTCTTAGCAACGTCAGTTGGAGAATCTATACATATGCATATGCCAATTTCTATTTTTTTTTCTTGATTGTAGTTTGTTTGTTGGAAATTAATAGATATGGAGATGGTGAACCCACTGATAATGCAGCTAGATTCTATAAGTGGTTTACTGAGGTTTGAGATTATGACAATTGATCAAATTTTTATTCTTTGCTGTTCTTAGATTAGATTTCCGTTCAAGTGCTTGATATAATTGATTTTTAGGGACAAGAGAGGGGAGTTTGGCTTCAAAATCTTCAGTTTGCTGTCTTTGGTCTTGGCAACAGGCAGTATGAGCATTTTAACAAGGTTTTGTTGGATTTTTTTTTTGTCTTTCTTTTCTTTCTTTCTTCTTAAGATTTTTTTATTTATATCAGTTGGTTTGTGATAAAGTTGTTAATGTGTTGTGATTGGTTGTGTGATGCAGGTGGCAAAGGTTGTTGATGAGATTCTTGCTGATCAGGGTATATCTTTCGGAGCACATGTTTACATTTCTGTTATTTTTTGCTTATGTCATGTATTTGTGCCCAATCAGTATGCATGGCTTTTGTAGAATATGTACAATGCGACAAAATCTAGGATGTTTCACTCCATATTTGTGTGATATTTCTTTCTCCCACCATTTGCATGCGTAGTTAATGGACTTATTTTAGTTTAGCTATTTTATGGAGGTATGACAAAATGCTGGAGGATTTTTCCTGTGATCTGTAACCCATAGGTAATCTCCATACAAAAGCTCAAATACATTGCATATTGCCTTCTGCTATTGTTTAAAAGCATGATACAAAATCTCAAATACGTTGCGTACTGGTTTCTGCTATGGTTTAAAGGTATAAATGTCTCAAAAGGTGCAATGGTCCTGTCCATGGTCATTTCACATTTCTTCTCTCAATAAGAAATCGAAAGTTGGATGGCCTACAGTCTAGTGTATCTGTTGGAAAGTTGCAATATGATAAAATGCTGGCAATATTTATCCGGTCATCTTACGATGATTATTTCCTCAGTAGATGCACCTTTAAATGGTAAAAGATCATTGTATTATGATTTATCATTGGTAAAATATCAATGAGTGTTCTATTATTTACATTTGGTTTCTTTTTGGAGTGTTTGGGTATCACAAACTCATTATTCCACTCGCTACTTGAAATTATAATAGATATACTTTGTTCTTGCTGTGCCAGGTGGGAAGCGTCTTGTCCCTGTAGGGCTTGGAGATGATGATCAATGCATTGAGGATGACTTCAATGCATGGTAATAAAAATTCATTGTGTCTGATGTTATTATACAACATTATTATACACTGGAAGGGTTTGCTATACTTGAATATTGTATTATGGCCTATATCAACATGTTCTTCTCCATTTTTCAGGAAAGAGCTTGTATGGCCAGAATTGGATCAATTACTCAGGGATGAAGATGACGTTTCTGGTGCATCAACCCCTTACCAAGCTGCTATACCTGAATATCGTGTTGTGTTTATTGATTCTGCTGATGCATCATTTATGGAGAAGAATGGGAATCTTGCCAATGGACATGCTGTTCATGATATCCAACATCCATGCAGGTACGGATATTGGTATACATTTATGCTCCTGGAGATGCTTATATCACCAGCAAATATAAAGAGCTAACACATATTATTTGAATTTTAAAGAGCTGATGTTGCTGTAAGGCGAGAACTTCATACACCAGCTTCAGATCGTTCCTGTATTCATTTGGAGTTTGAAATCTCTGGCACTGGACTAGTGTATGTTTCCTGAATTATTCCTAATAAATTTAAGCTTGTTGCTAACTTTGGTCTATCTTTGTACAAAGTTATAAACTGCTTAGTCCATCTTAGCTCGAGTATTTGAATATTGAACATGTTCCACAAAATATATTTGTTAGTGCTTCCAAGTTTTGGCAAAAGTTTAATATAAATTTAGCAATGTTAGATCAACAGACTCCCAAATTTCACATTTCAAAATAAATTTTTAGACTTTTGCTCTTAATGGTTTTTGTTTCCTTTTGCTTTATAGTTTCTTGAGACAAGTTTTGTGCATGAATTGATTTGCTAATGTCACATTTGTCAACCAATTGTGTTCTGTGTTGTTGCCTTGTGCAAACTTTCACGTTTTGGTGGTGGTATTTTAGCCAAATGAGTTGTGGGCGGTCCTTGCATTCCTGAGCCTGAAATTCTTGTAGTATCCACTGCTCTCTTGTTTATCTATGGAATCATACCTTTTGTTTTTGCTGGAATTGGATATCTCTGTGGTTGCTAAATGCTGTAATTTGTGTAAGTAGATAATGGTATGATTTGTTCCTGGAGATTACCTCTTCTGGAACATGAAATAAGGGTGGAAATTGATTGCAGAGGTTGTTAGTACAATAAATTCTTCCAAGAGGCTTGCATAACTGTATCATATATAATTTAATTCCAGCTGATACTTGCTTAATTGGAGTTGAATATGACAATAAACTATACTTTGAAAATTTATTGCAACTGCAAAGAAAACTAATTGAAACACGCCATTGTGCTTTTCATGTTTGGTCAGATAAAAGCATTTATGGAATTGGTCCATGGGTACCTTTGTTGGAGCAGTCATACTTTCATTCAATGTTCAATTTGATAAATGCAGCTGTATCAAATGATCAATGTTGTTCATCTTGAATACCCTTTTGCTGGCAGGTATGAAACAGGAGACCATGTTGGTGTTTTCTCAGAAAATTGTATTGAGACCGTGGAAGAGGCAGAAAGGCTTTTAGGCTATTCATCAGACACATACTTCTCCATTCATGCGAATGAGGAGGATGGCTCACCACGCAGTGGTGGCTCCCTAGCTCCTCCTTTCCCGTCGCCATGTACCTTGAGAACTGCACTTGCACGATATGCTGACCTTCTGAGTTCACCTAAGAAGGTTGGATTTTCTAATCTCTTCTTTATGGCCACTAACCTTCTGTAACATATCTATACCTGTTAACAAGATAGTTTTTGTTTGTTTACTTACGTGTGCTTGATATGTCTCTTAGGCTGCTTTACTTGCTTTAGCTGCTCATGCTTCTGAACCCAGTGAGGCTGAACGACTTAGATTTCTAGCTTCCCCTGCTGGGAAGGTTGGTACTGTCCATTGATGATGATATGCTTACTGTTGATTTTTGTCATGAGATTCGTTCCCTGTCTTTGCTTTTGATTCAGGATGAATATTCTCAATGGATAGTTGCAAGTCAGAGGAGCCTTCTAGAAGTTATGGCGGAATTTCCTTCTGCAAAGCCTCCTCTTGGTGTTTTCTTTGCAGCAATAGCTCCTCGCTTGCAGCCTAGATATTATTCTATATCATCTTCTCCCAAGTAAGCATACTGTTGTACTTCTATTTTTACTTTTTTAAATCCTGAATTTTCTTCTCTATCTCACTGGGATGATTCTACTTTAATTACAGGATGGCACCCTCAAGAATTCATGTAACATGTGCCTTGGTCTATGGACCGACACCAACTGGAAGGATTCACAAAGGAGTCTGTTCAACTTGGATGAAGGTGTGTATATATATAGGCACACACAAATTTAGTGTTTAGCATTGATTTCTTTTTAATGTGGGAATATGTTTATTGAGTTTGTGGATATCTACTTGACTGCATCACACCCATCTCTGTCATGTATATCCCTAACTAGCTTCAGAAAATTCTGCTATCTGGCTTATAGACTAGCTTCTGGTTTACTATGTTCTCTTGATTGTCTGGATATTGACTCTGGTTTTTAACATTGTTTAAGGCTGCATTGACACTGCCTGCCTTTTGTCTTGTGTGAGAATTGTCAGCAAATGTCTTGTGACTTATGGTTAATGTTTGTAGTTGCAGACTAGTGCTATCATATGATATGTACTGACCATGTTTTATGTCTCCCATACGTTGTATTATGTTTATCATAATAATCAGTGACAAACAAAAGATGGAGGGCACTGAGGAAATTATAATTAGCAATAAAATGCGTGTTTTGAGATTGAATATGAAAGCTATTAAAAGGGTCATTGCATATTGAGGGAAAAATATAAAGTTAAAACTGTAGAAAGAAAACATGGAATGTGCGACTTAACTAACGGTTGACAAATTAATTACTGTCTCACTTATTGGATGTTGACATATGTGAACAATTGCATCTTGTGCAATGTCTCCATCCTTTCATCCTCGTGCTTGTTAATCATATCTGCATTTTAGTGACAGTTGGCATGCCAATTCTGATTCAACTGGTGAGATCAAATCTCTAATAAGAAAGATGCATTTTAACCTTGATTTCAGTCTCCCAGATACACTCTGATAAGCTCTTATGCACTTTATACACTTGGGCATGAGGTAAATGCATGTGCCAGTTAATTGATAACCGAATGAAAAACATCCTTTATGTATGTACCTATTACAATCATGCATTTTTTTCTTGTGCGACCTCAAATTGGATTCTGTTTAAACAGCATGCGACCCCTTTGGTTGAAGATCAGGATAGTAGTTGGGCTCCTGTCTTTGTGAGGCAATCGAATTTTAAACTTCCAGCAGATACAAGTGTACCAATCATCATGATTGGTCCTGGTACAGGGCTAGCTCCTTTCAGGGGATTCTTGCAGGTAGATTGCAAACTAATTTATTACTGGATGTCAATTCCAAGAGAGTATATGGTTTATTTTTTTATTCATTTGCATATATGCCTCCTTAGGAACGATTGGCACTGAAGCATTCTGGAGCAGAACTTGGCCAAGCGATTCTCTTCTTTGGATGCAGGAACCGGAAAAATGGTAACTAGATCTAACCCTTTCTTTTTATGTGTGTAGATATACATATGAAAAAAATATAAATGGTTTGTCTTGTAAATGGAATGTATAATGAACATTTTTGGGCAATATGCAGGATTTCATTTATGAGGATGAATTGAACAATTTTGTTGAGGCAGGTGCACTCTCTGAGCTGATTGTCGCCTTCTCTCGTGAGGGTCCAACCAAGGATTATGTGCAGCATAAGATGACTGAAAAGGTGATTAAAAAAACGACAGCATACATGCAAGCTCATTTCCATTCTGAAGCATCTCTAAGATGTGATATTTATTTGTTCCTAACTTGATGACACTAACAACATTTTCAGGCATCTGAGTTGTGGCACATCATCTCCAATGGCGGTTATGTTTATGTGTGTGGTGATGCTAAGGGGATGGCTAGAGATGTCCATCGTGTTCTTCATACTATAGTCCAAGAGCAAGTAAGTCCAAGTTATTTCGAAATCCATTACATGCCATTGTCACAAAATTCAAAATCATTCTAGTGGTTCACTTTCATTACTTGCTCCAAAGTCACCTTCAAATAATTTTTCGCTCGTCAGCAGACGGTTTAACACTGTACAAACTTCCCTTGAAATTCTAAGCAGTTGACATAAAAATACGATATTTTCAGGGATCCCTGGATAGTTCCAAAGCCGAGAGCATGGTGAAGAGTCTGCAAATGGAAGGGAGATATCTTCGCGATGTTTGGTAAAAGCCCCGCCGGAACGAAATTGAGAAAGTAGTGCATGTTAAGGGAGAAAACCCTGTGGAACCGTGGAAGGAACTATGGTTCCATTTCGAAGTCTCTTCCTTGCACCTCATGTTTTGTTGTTTTAGATTATATGCTATTCTTTCGACATACTAACAGGAGTCTTCGATGTAATATAGATCCGAAATATATATTATCTTTGCGATTAGTGCCATTCATCAAGAAAATAAAACCAATATTTGTAGGCAGTTTTTCTTTCGGTTGTCGAATGGAATGTATTATATACACTTTTGTGCTTTTATGTATAAACAAGTTATTATCATTATTATTATTATTATTATTGAGTTTTAATTTGGTTTGTTTTATTTTTATTCTTGCATTTCAAGCATGAAAATGTGCAACATGAAATGCTGTCTATTGATAATGGCTTCTTTATTTATTAGTTTTGGGGAAAAAAAAAGGTTCAAACGAAATTGAGTTTTTTCATTTAAATTGTGTGTAATTTTAGCCAGTATCACTCATAATTCTTTCATATGTAATCCCTAACATGTCTATCATAAGTTATAAATGTATTTTTCACTAATGATCAAACCAAAGTAACTGAAAGAACTCATCTTCCATTATACAAAACGTGAGCTTAACCAAAAAACAGTTGATTAACCATGTCCATTGGCTTACAAAATTTGCATGTAGAAAAATTAGTAACATGCAGTGCCAACAGAATAGCAAAACAGTTAATTAACCATGCCTGTCCATTGGCTTACAAAATTTGCATGTAGAAAAATTAGCAACATGCAGTGCCAACAGAATAGCAAAACAGTTAATTAACCATGTCCATTGGCTTACAAAATTTGCATGCAGAAAAATTACTAACATGCAGTGCCAACAGAATAGCTAAGAGGAGAAAAATTAATAACATGCAGTGCCAGGAGCAGAGGAAAGCTGACACTCAGTGATGAAGGGATGTTGCAAGAGCTGTGCAGCTGTGGACCTACTCGTCGGATCTTTCTGTAAACACCGAGAGATGAAATCACGGAAATTGGAAGATGCTTGTCTCTGGAGGTTTTGGAGGTTCCTTCTTGCATATGGCTAACATCATCAAACCATTCTTCTTGACACTCTCGCCGAAAGGATAATACCCAAGATAGCATTCAAGAAGTGTAATACCGAAGCTCCAGGTATCACTCGCAAAGCCACCGTAAAACCCTGAGTTGTTGAAACATTCCGGGCCCAAGTACGAGATGGTGCCACATAAGGTCTTGCAACCCATTGTTGTTGGGGAGACCATGCAGCTGAGACCAAAATCCGCAATTTTGAATAACCCGTGATTGTCAATGAGAATGTTGGCGGGTTTGATGTCGCGGTGGACTATCTTGCGGCTGTGGAGGTAGGCTAACGCGGATAGCACTTGCCGAGCGACTTCAGCAAGGAGAGGCTCGACAGCTATGGGATGGCCTTCAAGAGAGCCACCGTCCATGAACTCGAGGAGGAGCTCAATATCACCGGCGGCGTTGTCATTAAAGCCATGACAACGGACAATGAAGGGACTGTTGGCAGTCCGGAGTATCTCTATTTCACTGCAGTGTTGCCGGTGAGTGTCTTCATCCCAGGATCCTAGAATGCACTTCAAGGCATAGAGTTTGTTGGAGATTTTATGCCGGACCATCCAAACTTTGCCGCTGACGCCGGAGCCAATGAGGCGGACGCGCTCGAGATCCGAGAATAAGATTCCCTCTGAAGACCAAGGCGCAGGGAGAGGGAGGGGGGCGGCTGGGTTGGTTGGGGGGAGAGGAACTGCAACCGTCAAGTCGACTCCTCTCTTCTGTTTCCCCATCACCGGCGAACGAGGTTGTTAGGAATAAACAAAGAAAAAACACAAAGAGCAATCAAAGAAGAATGAGAATATTTTGACACGGTCAACCAAAAACACCCCTTCTTTCTATCTTTTATATTGATCACAATAACTGAATTTAAACTACATTTCTTCTCCACCAAGAAACTAAACAAATTCAAACTAACAAGCTTATCAACATAATTCTAAATGCAAATGCAAATTTTAAAATACCAAGGGTTATAACTGCAAACATAATGCATAAAATGCAATAATATCTAAATGTAAAATATAAATAACATAGGGTCATATAGGCACTAACAAGATTAATTCTATCATTCACTCCCTTAATCTTGTTGATTTTTCTTCACATCTCTCAACCCAATCTTCTGGCGCATCTCCAAGAATTTGACACTCCCAAGCGACTTGGTCAGTATGTCGGCGAGCTGGTCATTTGAATTTACGTAGTTTACTGCTATCTTGTTATTCTCGACACACTCCCGAATGAAATGGTATCGTGTGTCAATGTGCTTGCTCCTATTATGATGGACAGGATTCTTGCAAAGAGAAATTGCAGATTTGTTGTCCACCTTAAGAACCACCGAGCTCAACTCTTGTTTCATTAAATAAGCTAATAAACGATTTAGCCATATACCTTGACACGCAGCCGTTGTTGCAGCAATATACTCCGCCTCGCAAGATGATAGTGCTACTACTTTTTGCTTCTGTGACATCCAAGTGACAAGATTTGGACCAAGAAAGTACACAACTCTAGTAGTACTCTTGCGATCATCAAAATCGCCTGCCAAGTCACTATCACTATACCCAACTAGCTGTGGTTTTTCATCCTTTTTCTTTGTATAGTGACATCCAAAATTCAATGTACCACTCACATACCTGAGTATATGCTTCACAGCAGCCATATGTTGAGTGGTAGGACCTTCCATGAATTGACTTACAATCCCAACCGCATATGCTATGTCCGGCCTTGTATTAACAAGATACCTCAAACTTCCAACAATGCTCCTATATAGAGTAGCATCAACTGGTGGATTTGTACTCAATTTGCTCAGCTTCAACCTAGATTTCAAGGGAGTTTGGGTCGGATTACACCCACTCATGCCACACTTTTCTAGTATCTTGGCTGCATAGGCTGATTGATATAGTGTTATTCCTTGAGATGTCTGTTGAACTTCTATCCCTAAATAGTAACTCAATAGATCTAGATCACTCATATTGAATAATTTCTTCATCTGTGTCTTGAATTTGGCAATGTCAGCAGTACTTGAACCTGTAATGATCAAGTCATCGACATACACTCCAACCAACAAACTTGACTCGCCTAGGCTTCTTTTGTACACGGCATGCTCAAGTGGACATCGTTCAAACCCAAGTGACAAAAGACTCTTATCAAGCTTGGAATTCCATGCCCTAGGCGCCTGTCGAAGTCCATAAAGTGCCTTCCTTAATTTCAGCACCTTATGCTCATGGTTCCTCTCAACAAAACCAGGTGGTTGAGACACATATACTTCCTCGCTAAGCTCCCCATTGAGGAATGCCGATTTAACATCCATGTGGTGCACCTCCCAACCATCTTGAGCAGCCAAGGCAATGAGCAATCTCACTGTATCAAGCCTCGCAACAGGTGCAAAGACTTCATCAAAGTCCATTCCCTGTTTTTGCACATACCCCTTTGCTACAAGACGAGCTTTGTGTTTTACTATCACACCTTGTGAATCCTTCTTCACTTTGTACACCCACTTCAATCCAATGGGTTTGTGCCCACTTGGCAAGTTTACTAGCTCCCATGTGTCATTATCTTCAATAGCTTTCAACTTTTCTTGCATTGTACATCTCCAACTTTTTTCTTTCTGGGCTTCTTCAAATCTCATTGGCTCTTCCTCACTCAGCAAGCATAGTCCAACATATTCTGGCTCCACCTCGGATGTGGCATCATACACTTCCTGGAGAGACCGAAAACGACTTGGCCCCTCTACAGAAGATGGTGAAGAGGCACTTGATGAGACTGCTATGCCCGACGTGGTTGTTGCGCCAGTTGTGGGTGACACTGGAATATCCAGTCCACGGCTCTCATCTATTCCTACAACATGGTCAGTTTCAAGAGTTACTGTAAATGTGTTACCTTGTTTAGACAGAGTGGTGTCATGTCCAAGACATGACTCCCAATCCCATTGCTTCTCCTCATTGAAAAACACATCTCTGCTGATGTGCAACTTTCTTGTCTTAGGATCATAAAGTCGATAAGCCTTGGACCCATGTTCATAGCCAAAAAATACCATTGGAGTACTCCGATCTTCTAACTTCTTGAGATGTGTGTTCACTGTTTTAACGTGTGCCACACAACCAAAGGTACGAAGATGTTGCACCTTTGGTTTCTTCTGATACCAAGCTTCATATGGTGTCTTCCCGACTACACTCTGTGTTGGGGCACGATTAAGAAGGTACACCGCCGTCGTCACTGCTTCTCCCCAGAATGTTCCCGGCACATTCTTGCTCTTGAGCAAACTCCTTGCCATTGCCATTATGGTTTGGTTTCTCCGCTCAACAACACCATTTTGCTGTGGAGAATATGGTGCAGTGAGAAACCGTTTTACCCCAAAGTCTTCACAGTATTGATTGAATTCCTTGGACATGAACTC